>NW_015505687.1:452400-468170 GCF_001515645.1 Sinocyclocheilus grahami
TCCCCCCCCCCCCCCCCCCCCTTTGTTCGAGACAATGTTCGAAGCCCCTCCTATCTATTCTGATATACATCTGGTACTTCTGTTGTAATAAATAAACTAAAAAATATTTTATCTAAGATTGTTAACAAAATTTACATTGTTTTAAGACTTATCTGCCCCCGTGGAAGTCTGGCATGGCCCTGTGGTGGAGAACTACTGCCTTAAACTATTCAAGCTTAACATCACCTCAGATGGCGGCGCTTTTCATGATATTATTAAATAAACTTTGTGCACCATATGAGCAAAGCCATATACTGCGTGAAGTCAGCGTGCCAGTAATCCAAATGTTTGGATAATGAACAGGGTCGGATTTATAGCCAAGGACAACTAGGGTGGCAAGCTAAAAGGTTTATTTACCTGCCATTCTCTGATTGGATGAGGAATTCTATTTAATATGTTGTAATTAGGTTCATTTAGATAAACTAAAATTAACAAAATAGTTACGAATAGACACTACTGTAAGATTTTTTGTAGGGAAGCACCGATACCACTTTTTTCCAGTACTCGCCAGATACCGATACTTTTATTTTTGGTACTTGCATTGCATTGCATTGTTTTACTTATGACTAAATTTAAATGTCAAAGCTTAGTGAGTATTTAATTTGAGTATTCAAAGTTTGCAATTCAGATCAAGTATTGCTAAGAGTTTAATCACCTCTCCTCTCTTTCTATTTCTGCAGCCCACCAAGAGTGCTACATACGGCGGTCTGCCGAAGACCTACTCTATGATCTGCCTGGCACATGATGAGGATGATAAGAACCCGAAGTCTCGCAAGGTAGCAAAAAAACCGTCATTCCTCAGCTGGGGTCTCAAGAACAAGCAGAAGAGCAGCAGCACGTTGAGTCTCCCCAATGCAGATTACAATGGACCCTGGAACAGACCCTGCCCTACCTATCCTAACTCCTATAACGAAAGTGCCCTCTACTAAACACACAAAACTGGATTTCTACGTACGCTGATGGTGTAACAACACTATATTACAAGAAACGAGAGAGGGCTTTTTAGAAAGATTGAAATTACAGCTGAAAATCTACATTTTGCACAGATCTACAGTATAAACACAGGTGTAAGCTATACTTTTATTCTTTCGTTAGTTTGGTTGTCTAGAAAATCTCACCAATAAATTAAAGGTGAAAATTATGTTTTAACAAATCAGTAGATAAACACACAATGTGTATGCTGCTCAGAGTATTTTTTTATTATTATTATTGTTTGTTTGTTTTATTGTTCTTGTATTGAACTGTTAAATGGTGCGATGAAGGATTTTTTTTCTTTTCTTTTTTGGAAAATTCCACTAATTAGTGGCACAGACCGGCATCCTCCTCAAATAAAAATGAGGGTTGGTAGATGGGCAGGTAACCTGTGGCCTTTTTTGAGCCTGTAGCTGACTTACATATTATCGAAATGGAAATCTAACTCTGTCAATCACTGTAGAAGAACAAAATGTTGGAGAGGGCAGCGAGTAGCTTTTGTCAGAGAATGTCTATACAAACAGGAATATTATTTTGTGTAACTTAAGTAAATACCATGATAGATCGGGCTGTGTATAACTTAAAGGTACTGCCAAATTCAAGCAAGAAGGATAAAAAATATAGCAGTGAATACAAATGCCATTCTTATTTAACCTTTGTTCCATGTGTTTTACCTAGCACTTCTTCAGTGTTGGAATATTTCTACAAAGTAGATTTTTATACACATTTGATAATCAAATAAATTATATGCTAAATAAAGAGGAAACAATATCTATATATTAAACTTATGTATTAATTTGAAGTATTAGACGTGTTTAGGTTTTGTATTGTGAAACTGTAGCCTGATGTATATAATCATGGGTTGTTGTTTTTTTGGCTACATATCTATCTTTCTGTTACTTGGTGTATGCTCTTCTCTTTATATTGTATAGCTCAAAAAGTACAGATGGCAAGGTGGTTTTTTTCCCCTTATATCTTTGACAATATTTAACTTTTCATTTTCTTGTAGAAAACACTGCCTCTCAGAATCCTAGAAAGCCAGAAGCCTTTAAAAATGCCTTACCACAGTCTACACTGACACAATCTTATTTTACTGTGGATCTCCGCTCCTTGCTTGTAAATACTTTATTATTGTCAATGAATGTGTCTTTACCATTTATGTTTCTGCAAGTGCCACATTTGGAATTATAATGACAAACACTCTTCTGAGAGAATGTTGGCATTGTAAGGTTACATATTAATGATTCTGTGAAAAACAGTCCTTTTCTTTAGGGTCGGGACTGAATCTGCAACAGTGCTCTAAATTCTAACTTGGTTACAAACATAATAAAGCAGATTTCTAGATTATTTGCTCGTTTCTACAATTTATGTGGATTACCAGTGATAAATCTGAGGAAATGTCTGGACTGTGATGAAAGGTTTATTGTTGCCTACTTTTGTGATGTATGTAAATCTTGATCTAAATAAAATAAGGGGTCAAAGCAGTAGCTGTTTTTATTGTGTAAGTGGGTATTGTGGTTATTCACGGTGTAATCTTCCCAGCCACGCCAGTTCTGGTTACATTACGTTATATCTTAATGCAGCTCATGCATGAATAAGCAGATAGTCTCTGTTTTGCCCTAATTCATTCTTCTTTTTCCAAATTGTGTTTTTTTAGCCAGAAATCTGACTGTATAAACCCCGCAGGATAAGTAGATTGAGAGATATTTCAAAGCCTTGCAGACCTGTGATTCAAATGTGAAACTCAATGTAAAGGAGAGCAGAATAGAGAGAATAATCTCACTGTTAGAGCATACTATAGTGCAGTGGCTGCTTGAACTCTGAGAAACCTCAATAACACAAAAAGAAATTCACACTCTGTTGCTCTCTTCATATGAAAGGAAAAGCATCATTCGTACTCTGTGCACATGTGAATCAGGGCAATGAGACCGGTGTAGTGGACTAATGGATTTTAAATCACTCACAGACTGGGGAATTTTATGGTGTGGCTTTGGTTGGGTTATTAGAGATAGCTTACCAACGCCAGCAGTGATGTCACAGCGGTTTAGTGTGTCTGTGTGTGAAAGAGAAAGATAGAGAAGATGTCTTTGTATCTTCTACAGCCGGAGAACATTAAGAGAGAACGTCACAAATACACTGACTCAGGACTTATTCAACAATTCAAAAACTGGAGTTTTACTGGAATGGTGTACATACCCCACCCAAGTCTGCTTTTAACTGGAACACTTTCCACCAGAGTGATTTTTAGCATGACTCACCCACTTTCTCCTCTTCAGCAGTCTTGTAAAAACAGAGGGAGCATACATGTAACTCACTTACAAATGTTAGAAGCTGACACATATTATTGAAACAAATAGTAGTACATCAAATACACATTTGTAGTATTTGTAATAATAAATACAAAAATGGACATGGAACAGGTTCACAGCACTGCGCAGACTTTATCTAGTGAATGTATTTGTATCAATACTATGTCACTGAGGATTAGATACTAAGTATAGAAGGCTTCACTCCTGCAGGGCTGACTCCACAGTTAGTACACAATAGGATTAATGACTGTTAAACCTACTAGATGTGATGCTGACCTCTTTACTACTTTCAGTGCATGTCCGGTGTATTTGTAGATAAATAATAATAGCAACAGTAATAATAATATCATATGGAGTAATGAAATATGAGTAAATAGAAATGTGGGGCACAACTCAAGGTGCGCCCTGTTTCTGATTACTTTGATCACTTGAAGCATTTCACAGTATTATAACATAACATATATTCTGCTTAGGTAATGAATGGTGTACATCATAGAGTTATAATTTTAGGTTATGTGTATTTCACAAGCATGTGTATTCTCTATAATGATTGGATCAGTCAGTAAGGGACATCTGTCACAAAAAATCCATTCATCCCCTGCAAAACTATTTGTTGCAGGCAGCACAGGCGTTTTATGGAGGACGAAACCTGCAAAAACAATAAATAGATAAATACACAAATAAATAAATAAATGTGTGCATAAATACACGTATTCTTGTTTAAATACATAAATAAATAATTATGTATGTGATGAAAGTAGGCAAATAAATAATATAAATTGGTGGGCAAATGGAAAATGTTTAAGGAAATGTTAAACAACCTAACTATTTTCCATTGAACACTCATTTATTTCTGAATGTAGTTCCACTTTTTCCACATGCTAATGAGAGGGTGCCAATTATGCAAGAGTAGGTGGATTGTGTGTGACGCGCTTGAGCGTTTGCCTGTGCATGCGTTTTAACTTCATCAGTCAAGGTGACTGATTATCTTACACTTTTTCATAGTGTTCGTTTTGTAGTTATAATCATGAGAGAGCTAAATCATAAAAGATTTTAAGTGGCCAATGTAAAATATTAATGCTTACATAGCTCTTAATTTATTTATTTGCCTACTTTAATCACGTTTAATTATTTCTATATGTATTTAAACAAGAATTTGTGTATTTATACAGACATTTATTTATTTATTTGCATATTTATTTATTTATTTGTGTATTTATTTATTTATTGTTTTTGCAGGTTTCGTCCTCCATAGCGTTTAGGAAAGTGCTGTGGTTTTGGTACCTTTGGTGTTCTTGGTGAAAATTACATCCAAGGGGCCTTTTATTTGGCCTTTAGCCCCATAGAGAGCTGTATGAAGGGTTCAATGTGAAGAAGTCAAATATTTTTGGATCAAACTGATTCATGAATTAAATCAACAAAACTCTATTTAACACAATTTAAAGCTACACAACATGTAGGTGAAAGATCACGACAAGTTCTTCAAATATGGCTCATATTTTCAAGCAGGCTTTAATTTTGTTTATGTTACTTTGACATTCTTAACAATGTCACAAAGCCTGCCAGTCTCAGCACCAAAACGATATTTTATACATTTTATTTTTTTACTAAAACAATAGAAAATGACTCGTAGACAACAGAAAAGTCAAAAATGCAATGACAACTAAGACATCCGCTTTTATTTTCTCAAACACCTTTTTCCACGTGTTCATGGACTTCAGTGGACCAGACGTCCCTCTGCTGGAGAACTGCCGCACTCAGACGTGGCTCGACGCCGTTGCTAAGAGGATTAAACGGCAATGCTGATTGGTTGAGCGTGCACAAGTGAACCAATAGGAGGAGTCGATATACTTCAAGGTTTTTCATGGGAAGCGTCTAGTTACGTGAAGTTGAGTTGAAGCTAATAAGATTTCGATGACAAAATTAATGTCGTTTTATAAAAAATAAACTATAAACCGCTGTCAGTTTCTCGCTTAAAACGTAGCTTTGCCACACGATAGTTCTGAAATGAGCTCTCCTGACCGCGGCTTTCATAAATCCTAATGTCAAATCTCTCACCGAAACGAGGAAGTTTGCTGAGGACCATGTCATCCAAATTCAACTTCAGTTTCAGAAGAAGAGAGAAGAAAGAATTTGTAAGTCTTCTATCGCGTAAATATGATTATATAAGTTACATTTTGTGGTGAACTAATTGAGCTGCTAAAAAGCCTGTGTTACTAAGCAATCTACAAAAAGACACATTAATTCAGACCTCAGTATTTCTTTTCTTAGCAGTGGCAGTCGATTGGTTTAACACGTGAATCCTGTGATGTAGTTGTGTCGTGAATGTAATCCTGTGTGTTGTTGTGGTTGTTTAGCGGAACATAGCTCATGGCTTGATCCCTGCTGCCACCATTGCCCCCAGACCTGCTGTTCCCCGCACTCCTCCCCCACGAAGCCCCAACCCCTCTCCAGAGAGACCCAGGTATACCCACATACCATATCCCTATCCATTCATATCACTTTTGTTCTCCTCCTACATTTTTCTCATCTCTCAATGCATTTATGATCTTGAGAACCTATTAATTCACTCATCGTTAGCCATAAAGTTTTATACAATTAACTGTACATACCTGTTTCAATATCTTTAAAGGGGTCATATGATGCGATTTCAAGTTTTCCTTTCTCTTTGGAGTGTTACAAGCTCTTGGTGCATAAAGAAGATCTGTAAAGTTGCAAAGACTAAAGTCTCAAATCCAAAGAGATATTCTTTATAAAAGTTAAGAGTCAGCCACACCTACCTAAAACGGCTCGTTCTAACACGCCCCCACATATCTACCTCACTATGTGGAAATATTTGCATAATGCCGCCCAAATGTTCACGCAAAGAAAGAAGGTGTGGTTTCAGGAACAGCAGTAGTGTTGATGCAGCCATGTCAGGGAGACTGTGTTTCAGTGCGAAAGCAAAAGCACTTTATTTGGCCTTCCGGAAGTAAATGCAATTAGGAATCATTGGTTAAGATTTATTTACAACAGAACAGCACAGCGCATCCTTTACGCTTGTCAAAGGAGGGGGCTTTGTAGAAAACGAAGCGTTTGAGAGAGGCGGGGCATAGAGGACCTACAATAATGTACAGTATTTGAAAAATAATGTGTTTTTTGAACATTAAAGCATGTCAACATATTCTGTTACACCAAATACACAAAATAATGATCTTTAAAATAGCATCATATGACCCCTTTAAATCTGTATACATTGTAATCTCTCTGATAACTGTCACAGGTCTGCCTTGGCAGCTGCTATATTATCTTCCTCCCTGATGGGCCGTACTGTTGCCATTCCTCCTCCACGCCAGAGGTCTTACTCTGAGAGTGATTGTTCACGTGCGGACAGTCAAACTGGCTTTGAGCCCTATGCTGCCACTGCACTTTATACCAGGTATTATGGTGCACTGTTCTGATTGACTTTAATCAGGGATTCCTGACCATTTATTTTGCCAGTGGGACACCTTTGACAGGAAGCATTTACCTGAAGTCCCCCTGAGAGTTTAAGTTAATATTTCAATAATTTAACAAACGCATCCACACGTTCATGGTTCTCTGATGTCGGTTAAAGAAAATGGTCACATGATATGGAAGTAAACAAATATTCATTTCTTTTTTGTAAGTGTTTTATCTTGATTGCTTTTATTTAAACTAATTTATCTATTTTATTGGTTTGATTTTGTTTTGTTATTTACTTTTCTTACTTATCAGTGGTGACTATGTCAAAGTGATGTCCAGACTAACTCAGAATTATGGCAGAAATGTACAGTTCTAGATGATATTAAATGATATTAATGTAAGGAAAATTTAGTAGTACTGACCCTCAAGTCATTCTAAACCCATATGTTGTATTTTTTTCAATGGAACACAAAAGATATTATTTTATTTTTTAAAGATTACACTGGTTCCCTTTTGTGAATGAGGACTCAGAAATGACAAAAAAGCAACTTAAAGTTGTTGTAAAAGACTGTGACTTGAAAAGATTTGAAAATGACTTGTGTTTTATATTCCAAGTCTTCTAAAGCCATACAATAGCTTGTGAAGAGCAGACCAACATTTAAGTTGTTTTTCACTTGTTATTCTCACCTTGGCGTGTTCATGAGTTTATGAGATAAATAGTCAGATCAATGAACTTTCAATGAACTGATCAGTTAAATATTGGTCTGCCTGTCATACAAAGCTATCGTATGACTTCAGAAGACTTGAAATATAGTGCATAAGTCATATGGACCACTTTTATGATACTTCTGTGGTGCTTTATTATCATTTTTGAAGTTTTGAAAACAACTAGTTTAGTCGTTTGCAATTTCTCCTTTTTCATTTCATGGAGGAAAGAACATAATGACAAGAGGGTGAGTTTCATTTGTGTGGGAACTAATCCTTTAAGTGAGTCTGAAAGCACAATCATTATTATTACATCAGAATCACTTCTAATCAGGTTAACACAGCAGGCTGCATTGATTTTAAGTGTATAGGCATCGTTGGTTCAGCAGAAGGCAAAGTAGTTTACTTACACATTTAGTCTTTGGTCTGATTGTCTCTCCATGATAGGATGTGTTACAGACAGCGGTTTAAACAGCAATAGCTGGTCATCACGTTTTATGCTATTTAAATATGTCAACTTTGCTTTCTTAAGCGAGACATGTAAAATAATGTATTTGCTCTCTCACTTTAGAGACACCTGGCCAGATTCAGTGACGGGAAGATCCCCCGTGCCTTCCCCAGGACATTCTGATGAGGACGAAGGTGATGACAGTGATGAGGTGGAGGCAGATGAAGATCATGTATATCAGTCCCTTGAGAGACAGAGCAGAGCTGATGACATAAATGTTGTATACGCCGTGCCATTAAAACACAGGAAGGTACAGTTGTGTGTTTGGTTGGGTCTGTGTATGGAGTGCTTTGCCCTGTTAAGCTTTTGATGCATTTACTTATATTCACCATGAGGTGGAGCTTCTGATTCATTCAAATCCTGCTCTAAATCAATACCTAGTCTGAGAAAATAAAGAAACTAAAGAACCTGCATTTATGCTCATCATTATGTATATTTATATAGTTGACTGACTGAATGAATCTCTCTGTCAGGGCGAGACCAATTCAGACGTTGATGAAGAGACTGAAGACTCTGCATTTGATATTGTGTCTCCCCTACAGGCTGAAGGTTAGAAGTAACAAAGAGTGTTCAAATATATTTATGAAAGTCATTCATGCTCAACAAGGCTGCATTTATTCGATCAAACATACAACAAAATAGTGAAATAGTACTACAGTTGAAAATAACTCTTTTGTCTTTGAATACATTTTAAAGGGGTCATATGATGTTGCGTCATATAAATGTTAAACACATTATTTTCCACATACTGTACATTATTGTTTCTCCTCTATGCCCCGCCTTTCTGAAACGAGTTGATTTTTACAAAGCTCATCGGTCTGAAAAAGCGAGGTGTGCTCTGATTGGCCAGCTATCCAGTGCGTTGTGATTGGCCAAATGCCTCAAGCATGTGACGGAAATGTTATGCCCCTTACCATACTGTGATGCCGTGCAGTTGCCCCTCACTGCAGAACACAAGATCCAGGGGGCGTGGTTGGATCCACATCTAGGGGGTGGAGATGGGTGGGTTTAGGGATCAGGGGTTGGAGACGGGTAGGTTTAGGTATATGTAAGGTGGGAGGAGTTGGATCTGGATCCAACCACGCCCCCTGGATCTTGTGTTTTGCAGTGAGGACCATCTCATGCCGTGTCCCGGAGCGACGAGACAAAAACATTAAAACCCATTACAAATGAGGCATTTGTTGCATCCAGTGGGGACATAATTACGGATTATAATGACTTGTACTGTCTTTTTGCGCGTTGCGTTGCATTGCATCAGGCCGCGTAAACATAAAACCATGTCTGCATTTGTGATCGGAGAAATGACAAACAAGCGCTACTCTACACTGCACAAAACTCGCGTTTGAATCATCAGTGGCAAATTCTTTAAATATGAAAATGTACTTACAGTCTGTGAGTCAGAACAGCCGGCATTGTAGTCTACTCTCCCAGGATCAGGAAACAATACTCCATAAAATACGCTGCACACATCTGAATATTTGGGTTAAACTGTTCTGGAACAGTGTTGTAAATACAACTTAACCACTGATTTCTAGTCGTGTCCTCTTTTGACCAAACAAAGTATTTTCGCTTTCACAACGAAACACACAGCGTCTTCACAACATGGTGGTGGCGACAACAACAATACTACAGCGAGAATCAAAGTTACACCGTTCTTTCTTTGCGTGAACATTTGGGCAGTGTTATGCAAATCTTCCCACATTGTGGCGTAGACATTTGGGGGCGTGTTTAAACGAGCCGTTTTAGGAGGGTGTGGACCAGTCTTAATTTTTATAAAGAATATCTCTTTGGGTTTGAGACTTTAGTCTTTGCAACTTTAGGGATCTTATCTATTCACGAACAGCTTGTAACACTCCAAAGAGAAAGGAAACCTTGAAATCGCATCATATGACCCCTTTAAACAAATATTTAAAATACTGTATGTACACATTAAAATACTGTCTCCACATTAATTTGAAGATATGAAAACATTTTAGGATTAGAATTTTTTATGTTAGGAGCGATTAATTCATTGTTTTGTTTTATTTTTAAACAATCGACAGCCCTACATAAAACAGATTATTCTGGCTCTGAAATCTAACTAGATGAGCCTTGTTCAGAGCTGCTTTCAACTCCACTCAAGATCGTGTGTGATTCCTTTTATCATGTAAAAAAAATGTTTTTAGGCACTTCACCTAAATATGGGAAATTGTAATTCACTTATTTAACCACTGCTGTGCATTTGTGATTAGCTCTGATGCGGATGAATCAATACCAGACACCTAAGGAGGACACACAAGATAAAACAAACCTTCTCCAGGCCATTGATGACAGGAATGAGGAAGCGAACATCTGGCACTCGCTTATGATAAAGATCCCTCACCCTCTCCACCAGCTCAGGAGATGGCGGCACTGTGAACATGAAACAATCCATGCAAGGTCAACATTTACTATACAGAGATGCATATACAGACACAATCACTCTTGCTCTCTTTCACACACACCTTTATCAGTGAGTATATGCAGACAGCGAGTGACCAGCGTCTCTGCTCCTTTAGGACAGTTCTCCACCAGGAGCAGCAGGTCAGGAGAGCTCATTCCCATTCCTCTTATCTATGAAAAAACAGATGAAACTATTATAGTTATCATAAATTAACTGTTTTAATCAACCACGCAATCAAAATTATTTTTTCTTTTGGCCCATCTTTGTTAGCTGTGAAGAATAGGTAAAAGCGAACTAGAAAATAAAAATAAATGAAAGTGAAATAGAAATATTAAAAAGGACAAAAGCGCATAAATGTACTAAAATGAAAATTCTAAATATAGCTTTTATTAAAAAAGCAAACAAAAAATATTAATAACTACTATAATAATATATAAATATTTCTAAAATTACTCCTAAATGTTGACAAAACAATCTTTTAACATATATGCATTCAAAATAAATATACGAACAAATTTATAGCTAACAAAATCCTCTCAAGAATGAGCATGTCCCCTTTGAATGAATCTGAATAAATCTGTCGTTTAGTTCAGTTCCCCACTATTTTAGTACACAGGAAGTGTACGTGAACAAATAAAACAGACAAACCCTAACTGAGCAGGATAATGAGATTGAATGCAAAAGACATGAAAAGTGAATAAACATTTGAGAAATCCAGTTTTGGATGAGAGGGTCTTACAGGCTGTTCGATGACCCTGAGCACACTGCGTTTGATGTCGGCGATGGCCTCGGTGTAGACAGCAGCCAGCTCATGCACCAGACGATGGTTGAGGGGAAGGAGGGAGAGATAGAGGTAAAGGCACTGCCGCACCGTTTCCTCTGTCCAGGGAGCCGCCACCTCTGAGGACACAGCAGAATTGAACAAAGTCAACAATATGTTAAGGCACAGTACAGCAGTGAGTTCATTTTACACTACTTTATCATAGTAACAATAAAGTTACTTTCTATAAGTAGGTAATTTAATACACAAGTATGAGCACATAGACCATGAACCTAATCAATTATATCAAAAATTGGGATAGATCTGAAGTCTAGGAAAAGTCTGAACCTGTATCCTCTCCTGCTCCAAACAGAAGAGAAGGTGGGTTTGGGTGGACCAAAAACTGCATGTAGGTGAGAGCGAACTTCTCAATACAGTCCTTCAGATGTTCCTTCTCATACATGCGCTTGATGAAGCTGAGAGCAGTGGAGCGCACCTGAACATCAGTGGGGATTGTTATTATACTACTATGAAATGATTTCATGAAACAAAGACTGAGAGATGATTAGAGGTTAACCTTTTCTTTTTCGTGAGAGCTGAGGTTCAGAAGGACATTGAGGTACTGGTACTGTCTGGATGGGCGTTTGAGGATGAGCTCCTTTAACGTGGACATGCCTAGGTAAACACGTGACTGGAAGACAAATAAGGAACATTCGAGTTTCTTACAAGAAGATTGAACATGTAAATGCATATGCAGATAATGACAGAAGAGAAAAAATCTGTATAAGTGATGGCATCAGAAACTTTTAACGGGGGTTAAGTGTAGTAGTGTGGCTGACCTCGTCTTCACAGTAGCGTTGAATCACCTCCAGTGCTGAGTCTGTAATGACTGGAGCCTCCAACACAAGCTTGGTGAAAAGCCTGTCATAAATGAAATTCAGGAGTAGTTACAAAATATCAAAATAAACTGTTTTATTAGTTCATATAAAACAAGCACTGAATTTGTGTTGCTGACAAATTCATATGAAACATATTCAGAAAATTCAAATATCCTGTGGGGTGACATGTTGAACTCCATCTAAAACCATTTTGGCAATCATTTCTTATGGATGCAAATTTTAGGATCTCATTAATTGAAAAACGACCACTGGAATATTTGTACTTTTAAATATTCATTTGTCTCACTGTAGGACAATTAAAATAAACTAATAAAGGCATTTTAAAATGGTGAAAAAGTTAAAGTAAATAAAAAATGCACTTTCCTTAGTATATTACTACAAATTTAACCAAAGATTAAAACAAATAATTACACATTATGCATCAAATGTTATGCATTTAAAGATAAATGCAGAATAATTCATGACAGGGTTTGCAAAACTGGAGTTTGAGAGTTAATTTTAAGTTAATATTTAAATACTTAAAATGTAAAATAAATAATTTAAAAATACAAATAATCAAAACACCAACTAAAAAAAGACTAAATATTTTACATGTTTGCTTGCATGTCATGTGACCATTAACCAACATCAGAGAACCATGAACATGCATGTGTGTTAAATTACTGAAATAATAAATTAAAATCTGAGGGGGGACTTCAAGAAAATATTTCAGGTCAAAGAGATTCAGCTGACAAAAAGACTGAGAATCCCTAATGTATAAGAACTCTGTCGTATCGGCAAGCGAAAATAAACAAAACATTGCACCTTTAACTTTCTGATGAATTATGTTTATTCACTGATTGTATCATGTTGATAATTAATGTGTGATGTTATGAGGTGATCCTCACCCATCCCTCTGCTCAGGTTTCTCCTGCAGGCCAGACAGCAGTGTGTACAGACAGTGCTCATAGCTGTCCAGAGAGCCGGGGGGCTGCTGACTCAGGTATTCATTGTACTCGTGGTACAGCAGAGAAAAGGCCAGCTCACTTCTGCCCCGCATATCCTCCAAAATAAACTGCAACAAGTCATTTTTCTTCCCATCCTCAAACTGGGTCACCAACCGTGCAAGCAACTTCACACGGACCTGGGAAAAGATTAAAACATCTTAGAAGAACGGATAGAGTGACTGAGGTAGCAAGCACCCAAAATGGGACTCACATGGGACATCCCACTCTGTGCAATGACCTTTTCTGATTGGAGGATCCGCTTGATGGCCATGTTGGTGAGTTTCTCAATCTGAGCCTCTGAAAATGGCTGCACCACGTCGGCCAATTTGAACACTTTTTTTCTGCCACTGGCCCCAGGAGCTCTGAATGAGGGGTGATGGGGAGGAAAACAAAAAGAAACAATCAATCAAAACAGATGATTAAAACTAGAGACAACACACAAATACAAAGCAATATCTTAATCTCATCTCCTTTCGGCTGCTCCCGCTAGAGGTCGCCACAAATACAATCAAATACAAAAAAAAGTAAAACTGATATTGCAATATCCCTTAGTGTGATAGTCATATCAGTCATATCTTATATTTGTCAGTGTTTCAGAGCAGCTTGGTTCATTTACTGTGAATTAGGCTGCTATGAAATGCTGAGAAACACAATATCACGAGTTGCATGTGTGTAAATGAACACAGTGCTGTGCTTTGCTCTGAAATGGTGTACATATATTTGGCCAGTGAGCCAAAATAAAAGTTTGGGGGTTTAACGTTTGAAAATGAAGAAATTATGCTGTAAAAATTAGTATTGTGATTTAAATTTAGTATTGTAATGTAAGTGAAGAAAAAATTATTTATTATTATTACAATACATTTCTTATTTTGTTTAATTCCTTTGATTAAGAAATCATTATTATTTTATAGTCATGCAGAAAGGGTCAAAAACAGTGGGAAAGTGAACTCAGAAAACTCAATTGAGTGGCAAATCTTATTTAAGTCACTATTTAAAAACAAAATTATTTACCTAATATTTGGGTGTGCTAAGATTTATTTTTATTATTAGCTTAGTGCCATGCAATATCAAACTGCAAACGCTGCGAGTCACATCTTTGGCACACTTCACTTGACTAGCACTATTTGGTTTCTGCCATTGTAAATAGCTCCAAATCAGTTTCTTATGAGACTGTGTATTAGTTAGGATGCCACCTTAGAAGGCAGCTGCCCAGCAAGGCAGCTCATAATTGGTGAGCTATAGGGACACTCTTACTTGGGCTGTGTGGTGGGCAGTATGGGCTCTGGCAACTTCTTGATCTGAGGTGCCTCTTCAGTGATAGGGCTCTTGTAGGCTGCTGGCGCCCCCACCACTGAGATGGCTTGACCCAGGGACACAGCAGACAGCTTGCGGATGATGAGAGGGTCTTTGGAGCTGGACTCACCCGCTCCACCATCTTCCTCCTTCAACTCTTCATCTCGAGCCTTACACAGCTCCAGCCCTGTGCAGCAGGAGAGAGAGGAGATGATGTCCAACACACAACCCCCCTCGCCGGCTTTCCAGCTGTGTAGACAGGAACTAAAGGAGTTTATCTCTCCTTGCTTTTAAATAACAATCACTTCACCTGGTCCCAGGCCAGCCCCAGTCATCTGTGTGGCCATCAGCCTGGCTAAGTGTTTTATCTGGGCATCAGTGCCGGCTGATTCTACAGGTGTGTAGGTGGCTTGGAAAGAGGCCGGCATCACTTCAGGCAGGTAAACCATACTGATGAGAACCTGCATTGACACAAATCATAAAAAAGTGCAAGTTATCACATTTAAGTTATAGTGATAAGCGCAACACTGTGCTACTCAACACAGGGTTCCCAGATTTTTTGACAAATTTTTCTTAGCTATACTTACTATTTATATTTAGTCTTTTGATTTAGATTTAAATGATTGTTCTTTTATATGTTTTCAAAAAGACCCACATAGAACAAACTGATGTTATTATGCATGTTTGCGAACAGGTTTTACTCTACACCAGCATTTTACCAAACATTCACAAGGGAACTGGGTTCATGAGTTGATGAAAATATAACAAATGAAATAAAAAAAAGTGAAACTAAAACAAAATTTAAATTGCGGTTATAAAATAAAAAAAACTGATTTAGACTTTTACGCAATGTGTGTTTAAGATTATAGCGCAGCACTGTGTTCATTTACGCTCTTTCTGTGTTTTCAGATTCTCAGAGTGACTCGGTTTGCAGAAAATACTGCTCCACACAAACGCTATCTCTGCATGTTATTTATTATGTGTATTTAGAAACATGCACCAGGATCACTGTATTTTCACTTTTGTAAAATTTCCATCATTTTTGTGCAGAAGTTTTCAGCATTTTACAATATTTATAGCAAGAAGCATCAAATAAACAGACTTAAAGATCTCCCTGCAGTTTTCCACCAAAATAAAGCTTGAGGCTTTTTAATGACTGTAAGTGAAGAATTTGAGACATATTAGCACAGTGAGTTGCAGTGCCAAATACAATACTATAATTACTAAATATTCATTGTTGAATTGACTTTTAATGCGTTGCATTGCATCAGGCCGCGTAAACATAAAACCATGTCTGCATTTGTGATCGGAGAAATGACAAACAAGCGCTACTCTACACTGCACAAAACTCGCGTTTGAATCATCAGTGGCAAATTCTTTAAATATGAAAATGTACTTACAGTCTGTGAGTCAGAACAGCCGGCATTGTAGTCTACTCTCCCAGGATCAGGAAA
>NW_015505687.1:468381-477857 GCF_001515645.1 Sinocyclocheilus grahami
GGTGGCGACAACAACAATACTACAGCGAGAATCAAAGTTACACCGTTCTTTCTTTGCGTGAACATTTGGGCAGTGTTATGCAAATCTTCCCACATTGTGGCGTAGACATTTGGGGGCGTGTTTAAACGAGCCGTTTTAGGAGGGTGTGGACCAGTCTTAATTTTTATAAAGAATATCTCTTTGGGTTTGAGACTTTAGTCTTTGCAACTTTAGGGATCTTATCTATTCACGAACAGCTTGTAACACTCCAAAGAGAAAGGAAACCTTGAAATCGCATCATATGACCCCTTTAAAATGTAGTTTATTCTTGTGCTGGCAAAGCTAAATTTTCAGCAGCCATTACTACAGTCTTCAGTGTCATATGATATGATAAAAATGTTAAATATGTTATAAAATCAATCTAATATGCTGATTTGATGCCGTGATGAATCCATAATAATTTTTTCAGGAGTCCTTGATGAATAAAAAGTTTAAAAAATAAGAATGTTTATTCAAAGCATAAATATTTTGTAACAATTTAAAAGTCATTACTGTTGCTTTTGATCAATTAGATACATCTTTGCTGAATAAAAGGGGATCCGTTTTCAGCCAAGTATTGCAAGTATTGCAGTCAAGGATAAAAAAAAAATACGTGTGAAATCAAAATTTAAAAACGCAAGAAAAAATATATTGCACAAAATTTAAAAATGAAAGCAAAGTTTTCAGAATAGCAAACAATGGTCACAGATTAACTGATTCGACTGATTGGCTAGAGGAGCTGTCAATCTAGAACTAGTGGACCAATGACGATGCGTAAGCCCGCCCTGATTTACACGATACTCTAACTGCAACATAGAACATGGAAACAAGAGCTAAGTGAAAAACTGCATAAGCATTAAAAAAATTTAAATATGAGCAGAAAATGTCTGAGAGCACAAACAGAGAAATATAACCAAGGAAAATAGGATTTAGAGTGCAAATCAGATAATTTTGCATTAATATTGCAGTTTTGTGCAATATGATTTTAAATGTGTTTAAAGTTTTGATTCATGCGTATTGCTTTTTAAAATTTCATTATTACATTTTTGATTTACGCTTATTATTTTTCGATCCGTGACCATTGTTTGCTATTTTGAAAATTTTGCTTTCAGTTTAAAATTTTGTGCAATATATTTTTTTCTTGGTTTTTAAATTTTGGTTGCAGTCTTATTATTTTTTTATCCATGACTGCAATACTTTTGGTGTAAAATTTATCCCATATTAGAGCCCTGGTAATTTTGCAGCTTCATGGCTATAATTAATACAATTTTGTATTTCAGAGGAAATTGTGGTACAGGAAGGAGCAGCTAAAATGGTAAGAGAACCTCTCTTCACTTCAGTTTTAATGAGAAGCTGAAGTCATTATTTTGATTGTTAATTCAGGTTCAAAGCTAATGTTTTAACGCTGCTAGGAATGTTAATTATGTTGTGGATTGATCTGACTCTGGACTAAATGTCATGAAGCCCCAGGGCTCAACAAATTCTCTAAAGACAGGGGAAAATTACCACGGTATAAAAGGGTGAGGTTAAGGGCAACTTTAAAAAGACCAAGACAGAGGTTGTTATCAGTACAGACCGGGCTCACACTACAGGAGTTTTAGGCTGACTTATCCCCGATTTACCCCTCCCGACAATCTGAGAAAAAATCTTGCACACATGTATAATCTAGCACATGTATATCTAAACATTAGCTGAACGTCAATGACGATCTGCTGTGTGAGATCACACGAGGTGCTCCCTCTGGCATGATAATTTTAATAATATCTTGTAGTGTGTGAGGCACTACGATTTTCAAATCTTGTAATGTGTGCATGTTCAAGATTTGAGAAAGGAAAATCTGTTAATATTCTCCTTATGTGCGTGCTGCAACCAGATTTCATGATCGGTTAGGATTTAAAGTGGACATTGTATGAAATGGTCACTTTTTTAGCTTTTTTTTTTTTTTGCATTTAATTAGGTTTCTGGCGTGTCTGCCAGCTCAGAAAAAGCTGGAAAGAAAACATGCAGCCAGGTCGTTGTGGGGGGTCTGAGTCTGAAACTGTGTCATCCAGCAAGTTGTTTCAATTTGCAGCCGGTTTCTAGATAGCTCGCTATTTGAATAAGACCAGAATACCAGAATAAGAAATAAGAAGAATAAGAAGACCAGAATAAAAATGTCCTGAAAATTTACTCATCCCCATGTCATCCAAGATGTTCATGTCTTTCTTTCTTCAGTTGCAAAGAAATTAAGGTTTTTGAGGAAAACATTTCAGGATTTTTCTCCATATAGTGGACTTCAATGGTGGCCAATGGGTTGAAGGTCCAAATTGCAGTTTCAATGCAGCTTCAAAGGGCTCTACACGATCCCGGCCTAGGAATAGGGGTTTTATCTAGCGTAATGATCTGTCATTTTCTAAAAAAAATTTATATACTTTTTAACCACAAATGCTCGTCTTGCACTAGCTCAACTTAACGCATTGCGTAGTCACGTTGGAAAGGTCACAATCCGTAGGGTTGTGACGGTGAGGAAATTTTCCCACCGGTTAATCGATGTGTGACAATACCGGTATCACCGCGGGGGCAGGGCGTTCCCTATTTTCCTCGATTTCCTTCGGCTTTTAAATAGCTTATAAAAGCGGTGTGCGCATTTTATTTTAACTTTCAAATAGCGGCAATTCGGAGTAAAGCAATTGTTCGTTTTTAGTTCGTTTGAATTTTCCCTCTTTTCCTCACTTTCCTTCACTTTTAAATAGCTTAAAAACGCCGTGCGCATTTTACTTTCACTTTTGAATTAGCGGTCAATTGCTTGAATGCAACAACAAAATACAACGTCAAACTCACTTTAGCGTATATATAAAACATAGAACTTTTATTAACAAAACAAATAAAAATACACCATGCTATAGGGCAAGCTATGCTTAATGTAAAATAACAAATAACTTACATAAAGTTTAATAGGTATGCAAAACTGGAAATAAGTAAACATGTATAATATATAACCAGCATGTCAACATATTCTGTTACACCAAATACACAAAATAATGACCTTTAAAAAAGCATCATATGACCCCTTTAACACCGGTATCACCATCAGTACCGTCTATCGCGGCAAGCCTAGTGTGACGTAGGCGGAAGTACCGACCCAGTGTTTACAAAGCAAACGTGCAAAGAAATGCAAATGCCCTTTACAAAAAAAGATAAAACCACGAAGTCGGACGATTTTGAAGTTGGAGGAGAAAATGAGATGGAGTTTTTCGCACTACCCTACCTTTATGAACCAGAATACAGAGGCGAAGAACGAACCACGCGTGACCTTTCCAATGTAATTACATCATGCGTGAAGTCACGGACGTGCATCGCAGAGCTAGTGCAAGATGTGCATTTGTGGTTAAAAAGTATATAATTTTATTTTTATTTTTTTAGAAAATGACAGATCGTTTCCCTAGATAAGACTATTATTCCTCGGCTGGGATTGTGTAGAGCCCTTTGAAGTTGCACTGAAACTGCAATTTGGACCTTCAGCCCATTGGCCACCATTGAAGTCCACTATAAGTCGCTAGAGACCGATCCAGATCCTAATAGTTAGAGAGTGGGACTTGTAACCCAAAGGTTGCGGGTTCGAGTCTCAGGTCCAGCAGGAATTGTCGGTGGGGTGAGTGAATAACCAGTGCTCTCTTCCACCCTCAATACCACGACTGAGGTGAGACCCTTGAGCAAGGAACCGAACCCCCAACTGCTCCTCGGGCGCCGCAGCAATATGGCTGCCCACTGCTCCGGGTGTGTGTTCACAGTGTGTGTGTGTTCACTACTGTGTGTGTGCACTTGGATGGGTTAAATGCAGAGCACAAATTCTGAGTATGAGTCACAATACTTGGCCACACGTCGCTTCACTTATATGGAGAAAAATCCTGGAATGTTTTCCTCAAAAACCTTAATTTCTTTGCGACTGAAGACAGAAAGACATGAACATCTTGGATGACATGAGGGTGAGTAAATTTCACTTTTATTCTGGAAGTGAACTAATCCTTAATCCCATAAAGGAGTATGAATGAAAATCAGACAGGATGAGAGAGCGTGGGAAGGTGTTTAGACTAGGTGGCAACAAGAGAGAGCTATTTCTGACACAGCTATTCAGCTATTTCTGACACAAGAGACTATCTCAACCATTCTGATTCATTATTCAGTAAGTGGCTCTCTGATATGACAGCTAATACATCTATACATTCACACACACACACACACACACACACAGACACCTGCCCAATTAGACCATGTGAACCTGTTCTTGATTAATATGCAGACACACGTATGCACATGAACACTGACCAGCCCTTTGCCGTCTCATATTTCCATGTTGTCAGAACCGAATGCTACCATTCCTGTAGGTGCTTTAAGACCTTTACCAGAGGATCTGTAATCTCATCTCTTAATGAGGAAAATTGCTCATTAGTAGAGATGAACTGCCTCTAATGACCAAGCCCAGTGCACTTTTCACTGTTAGATATACTTAGTAATGCAGTCTGCCTTCAGTCTGTGGTCTATGATATTCTGCAGTAAGAACCCTTTAATCAGTTAACTTCTCTCTGTCTCCATAGCAGCCATCATTGCTACGACAACCAGGATCAGGCTCTCCTGGGAGCATGACATCTCCAGGTACTTCCCCTGTCTGCCATACATTGTCCATCACAACAGCTGAACTCCACAGCAAATCATGTGCAATGTCAACTGTGCTAATTTCAGAATCTTTTTGTCAGTCAATGTGAAATGTGCCCCTTTTTAAGAATCCTCAAGGATTTGAAAGAAAAGCATAATTTCTGTTTCATTTTGACTGAGAGAAAATTAAGGACATTGTGAACACCTAATTGATGTCCAATTTATTCAGGCACAGCTTTCAACAGACTGGAGACAAATGAAGTGGTTACTGTGTGATACATTTGTGAGAGGCTCGTTGAAGTTTCCTGAAGGAAAAAAAAACTGAATAAAGCCTCTGCCAATTTAACAAACGTCTTCTTATTCAGCTCCTCTCACAAGCTTATTGTTGTCAGCAATGAAATATGAGGGAGATGAGACTATAACTATAATGACTATGAGGACAGGGACTGGAATTACCGTGACATTTTTCTTGATATATTCCCTGCTTCTCCTCTTCCTCCACTGCAGTAATTTTGTTTCTTTTTGTTGTTAATATAGTGGTGACGGTAAAGAGTTTTTAAACGTACTCCTAAAGAATTTGTTAAAGAGGAAATTGTTGTTGAGATTTAAATGCAAGTATGCTGTGTGCTGTGTTGGCAACAGGATTGTTAGCCATGAAACACATTAACTTTTGGCCCCAAAAACAAAAAGAATATAGGCTACAATGCAAATGATGAACATTCTGAAGGTGCGTAGTGTGCACACTTTACCAGACATGCTACATGTGTCATGTTGGCATTTGATTTGTTCATGCTTTGACTTATGATGTTCTAACTCTAAATATAATTTACTCAAAGAAAAAAAGTTTTTAAACAAGTACAGTTGACCAACGTGGAACAAGTTTTGTGGTGCCAATAACACTCACAGTTAGCCCCTGTATATTTTTAGGGATTAGGGATATCAGTAGGGATTGGTGAAAAACCAACCAAAATGTAATTTATTATTTAAAGAACTTGGAATATATGGCACAAGGAGCAGGGGGTCTTGGGATTAAGTTTGAATCTGGTTGCTACTCACTGCCATTCTATGGACGAGTGTGAGCAGGACTTTTTTTTTTTTCTCAGGTTTTTTTTTTTTGGTCCTAAAAAGAAGAAAGAGCATGACTTGAGTTAATGTTACTGTTCATGTTACTATTCATTATTTTCACAAAGCATTTTTTTTCATATATTGTGGCTTTTAAATGAAATTACTAACTAATTTCATGTTTCATTATATTGATATAGTGGAATTAGTGTTTAGTTGCACTCAAGAGGTCAAGTGGCAGATGCAAGCAGACCAGCATTAGTTTAGCCTATAGTGGAAGAGGATTGCAGGAAGGATGGATTTACCCTCTGAAATAGAGCATGAAACAGCAGGTCTGGGCACTTGCTGCAAAGTGATCAATGGACAATTGCCAAGCTTTTTATGCACCAGCAGACAACGGCACCCTTAACAGTAACAGAGACTTCCAGTGAAGGAAGAACTTTGCTGGAGGAGGAAATGAGGATGACCTTGAGGTCTGATCTAGGGTTGAAATGTTAGAAGCACAGAGAAAATCTTGTCTGTGTTTGTAATGTTAGAGACCAAAGGCACAGACAGATCAAGGAGAATTAAATGTAGATTAGAAGCAAGGATGATACAGCACCACTAGGAGTCACAATGTGGGCTTTTCAGCTCCATATCCAATTTTAGGCTTTGTGAGAGTCAAGCAAAATGTCTTCAGTAAGGATGTTTTACATGATGTAACATTGTATTTACTGCAGTCTGCCTTATAATTCCCACCTTCAGTGAGATTGTAATATTGTACAGGATAGAGTCACTGTTCAGTGAAGAAATAAAAATTATGTTGTCATTTACTCAAGTCCCCTCATGTCTTTCCCAATCCTTATGACTTTACTTCATGTAACTGCAAAAGAATGTAATTTTTTTCATGGAATTTCAATTGGATCAGTGAGTGAACTGGATCAGTCTGATTTGTGAATGAATCCTTTCAGTTCAGATCAGTTCTGTGAACCAGGTCAAGCAAATTACTGAAAAGCTCTGTCACAACACAATAATTTACTGATTATCACAACTTCTCTAATTAATGTGCCAAGAAGAGCTAGAGTGAATTTTTAGTGAATAACGACTTAAATGTTGTTCTGATCGTCAATCCGCGTTATCGTGCCACTTCAGAAGACTTGGAAAACAGCACCCAAACCTAAATGAACCACTTTTATTATATTTTAGGGTGCTTTTGTATCCTATTTTAAGCTTCATCCTTGAATGCATTAGACCCTGTTAATTAAAAATTGCATGCATAAAATTACCTGTACATTTTTCCAAATGTCTCCTTTTGTGGTCAGTGAACGAAATAGGGGTTTAGAGCTACATGAGGGCGAGTTTTTCATGTCTGAATGAATTCTTTAAATAATGGAGGAGCGGTCTGGGAAAAGGTTAGCTAACAAGTTAGCTTCAAGAGAAAGTGATCTTGTGATTGACAAAGTAGTCAGCATCCGTAGGTCATTCAAAGTAGGTTATGAATTAAGAGAGGATGGAAGAGGGTGAACAGTGGTAGCGGAGGGATGGAGAATGATTTGTGTGGGATGGATCTACATGTGTTAATTGTGGAATGATATGCGCATCATGTTTTTTCCACCTCTTCTCTGATCCATGCATTTTGTGGTGGTTTTCTGATTTCCAAGGACTTGAAGTGGAGCAGCAGGAGAGTTCAGAAATAAACTACACCACAACAGTTTACTGTTAGTGTATAGGAAGGTTTATAGACATTGGCAAATAATAGAAGAAGAACACTGTATTCTTGAAGGTTGTTGGCTAAGACTGCTTTGAGCAAGACATTATAACAAGACATTCATCACATCTGTGTTCAGTAAATATAAGAATATGCATGAGCTTTCCTTGACAAAAGAGATAAAAAATTTACACTCATTCAAAAGTAAAAAAAAAGAAAGAAATTAATACTATTATTTAGTAAGGATGAACTGATCAAAATGATCGTAAAGACATAATATTTACAAAAGATTTCTATTTCAAATAAATGCTTTTTATACTTATGCTGTTTATAACTTTCTGCTCATCAAAGAATCCTGAAAAAAATGTATCATGCATCAAATTATTAAGCAGCACAATTAACAACATGGATAATAATAAGAAATGTTTCTTGAGGACCATTCTAATATGCTGATTTGATTTTTGAAGGATCATGTGACACTAAACAAATTAAGCTTTAGCGTTAGTTCTGGCAGGTCACGTGAGTCAAGCTTGCATCAGCTGATTCTCAGCTGATCACATCTACCTATAGGAATACGACACCTATCGCGGCATTCCTATTTTAGCTATATTCAGTATTATTCAGCAGCTTTTCAGCCTGCTCCGGAGCAAATTACCCTCCTCCATCCCCAGCTCCTGGACAGAACTATTGTAATGTCTGCTTAAAATTGATTTGCCATCAATAATGAATAAATGACATTTTAAAATCTATTAAAATAGAAAACATTTATTTTAAATTGTAATAATATTTCAGTCTTACTGTTTTTACTGTGTTCTTGATCAAATAAATGCACCCTGGTGAGAATAAGATACGTCTTTCAAAAACATTTTTAAAAATCTCACCAAACTTTTGAATGGTATATAGAATTTATTTTTAATTAAGATGATGGACTTCCTTCATTAACAGCTCATTTACTCACTCACTTAATTATCAGTCTCACTTATTCTGTTGTACAATTACTCATTTATTTGCCCATTCAATGTATCACTCCTTTACTACATCCCTTACCTCCAAGTTTTATAAATGTTTTTTCATATTGTTTTTGTCAGAGCTTGATGTCTGGAGCTCTCAGTCTCACAGATCAGTGAATACTTCGAAAAGGAAGACCGCACGAATGAAGGAGACTCCAGTGAGAGGAAAAGAGAGAGACAGCAGTCGGGGTGAGGGGGCATGAACTCTATTCTTTGACATCTGACCTTTCCAGCTCTTTTGTCTTTCTATTTAATCATTTTGGAGCTAAAATCTCCTTAATCATGGTAAAAATTACAGTCTCGTAGAACATGGACGATTTTTAAGCTGTTTTGCCTGTACAGGCATCTTTATGATCTCACTTAAGACATATTTGCATGACTTACACTTGCATGACTTACACTTGATAAGCACTTTACAACACTACTTTTATCTAAAATGTTCTTCTACACAATGGGCACAACTGAAGATCAGTATTTATTAAGATATTTTACATACAGTAAATGTTTTCACAAACACATCAAAACTCGCAATATATATATATATATATATAATATTATATTATTAAGAATATTGAAAGCAGGAACTGTGAAACTGTATACATTTTTATACTTGTATTTTTATACTGTTAACCCAAAAAGGTCACTGTAACGCATGGCCCAGAGTGGATAATTGCTTAATTTCGTTGTTCAATAAATAATTACAGTGGGGCAAAAAAGTATTTAGTCAGCCACCAATTGTGCAAGTTCTCCCACTTAAAAAGATGAGAGAGGCCTGTAATTTTCATCATAGGTATACCTCAACTATGAGAGACAAAATGAGAAAAAAAAAATCCAGAAAATCACATTGTAGGATTTTTAAAGAATTTATTTGCAAATTATGGTGGAAAATAAGTATTTGGTCAATAACAAAATTTCATCTCAATACTTTGTTATATACCCTTTGGTGGCAATGACAGAGGTCAAACGTTTTCTGTAAGTCTTCACAAGGTTGTCACACACTGTTGCTGGTATTTTGGCCCATTCCTCCATCCAGATCTCCTCTAGAGCAGTAATGTTGTGGGGCTGTC
>NW_015505687.1:478579-498406 GCF_001515645.1 Sinocyclocheilus grahami
GACCAAACAAAGTATTTTCGCTTTCACAACGAAACACACAGCGTCTTCACAACATGGTGGTGGCGACAACAACAATACTACAGCGAGAATCAAAGTTACACCGTTCTTTCTTTGCGTGAACATTTGGGCAGTGTTATGCAAATCTTCCCACATTGTGGCGTAGACATTTGGGGGCGTGTTTAAACGAGCCGTTTTAGGAGGGTGTGGACCAGTCTTAATTTTTATAAAGAATATCTCTTTGGGTTTGAGACTTTAGTCTTTGCAACTTTAGGGATCTTATCTATTCACGAACAGCTTGTAACACTCCAAAGAGAAAGGAAACCTTGAAATCGCATCATATGACCCCTTTAAAATGTAGTTTATTCTTGTGCTGGCAAAGCTAAATTTTCAGCAGCCATTACTACAGTCTTCAGTGTCATATGATATGATAAAAATGTTAAATATGTTATAAAATCAATCTAATATGCTGATTTGATGCCGTGATGAATCCATAATAATTTTTTCAGGAGTCCTTGATGAATAAAAAGTTTAAAAAATAAGAATGTTTATTCAAAGCATAAATATTTTGTAACAATTTAAAAGTCATTACTGTTGCTTTTGATCAATTAGATACATCTTTGCTGAATAAAAGGGGATCCGTTTTCAGCCAAGTATTGCAAGTATTGCAGTCAAGGATAAAAAAAAAATACGTGTGAAATCAAAATTTAAAAACGCAAGAAAAAATATATTGCACAAAATTTAAAAATGAAAGCAAAGTTTTCAGAATAGCAAACGATGGTCACAGATTAACTGATTCGACTGATTGGCTAGAGGAGCTGTCAATCTAGAACTAGTGGACCAATGACGATGCGTAAGCCCGCCCTGATTTACACGATACTCTAACTGCAACATAGAACATGGAAACAAGAGCTAAGTGAAAAACTGCATAAGCATTAAAAAAATTTAAATATGAGCAGAAAATGTCTGAGAGCACAAACAGAGAAATATAACCAAGGAAAATAGGATTTAGAGTGCAAATCAGATAATTTTGCATTAATATTGCAGTTTTGTGCAATATGATTTTAAATGTGTTTAAAGTTTTGATTCATGCGTATTGCTTTTTAAAATTTCATTATTACATTTTTGATTTACGCTTATTATTTTTCGATCCGTGACCATTGTTTGCTATTTTGAAAATTTTGCTTTCAGTTTAAAATTTTGTGCAATATATTTTTTTCTTGGTTTTTAAATTTTGGTTGCAGTCTTATTATTTTTTTATCCATGACTGCAATACTTTTGGTGTAAAATTTATCCCATATTAGAGCCCTGGTAATTTTGCAGCTTCATGGCTATAATTAATACAATTTTGTATTTCAGAGGAAATTGTGGTACAGGAAGGAGCAGCTAAAATGGTAAGAGAACCTCTCTTCACTTCAGTTTTAATGAGAAGCTGAAGTCATTATTTTGATTGTTAATTCAGGTTCAAAGCTAATGTTTTAACGCTGCTAGGAATGTTAATTATGTTGTGGATTGATCTGACTCTGGACTAAATGTCATGAAGCCCCAGGGCTCAACAAATTCTCTAAAGACAGGGGAAAATTACCACGGTATAAAAGGGTGAGGTTAAGGGCAACTTTAAAAAGACCAAGACAGAGGTTGTTATCAGTACAGACCGGGCTCACACTACAGGAGTTTTAGGCTGACTTATCCCCGATTTACCCCTCCCGACAATCTGAGAAAAAATCTTGCACACATGTATAATCTAGCACATGTATATCTAAACATTAGCTGAACGTCAATGACGATCTGCTGTGTGAGATCACACGAGGTGCTCCCTCTGGCATGATAATTTTAATAATATCTTGTAGTGTGTGAGGCACTACGATTTTCAAATCTTGTAATGTGTGCATGTTCAAGATTTGAGAAAGGAAAATCTGTTAATATTCTCCTTATGTGCGTGCTGCAACCAGATTTCATGATCGGTTAGGATTTAAAGTGGACATTGTATGAAATGGTCACTTTTTTAGCTTTTTTTTTTTTTTGCATTTAATTAGGTTTCTGGCGTGTCTGCCAGCTCAGAAAAAGCTGGAAAGAAAACATGCAGCCAGGTCGTTGTGGGGGGTCTGAGTCTGAAACTGTGTCATCCAGCGAGTTGTTTCAATTTGCAGCCGGTTTCTAGATAGCTCGCTATTTGAATAAGACCAGAATACCAGAATAAGAAATAAGAAGAATAAGAAGACCAGAATAAAAATGTCCTGAAAATTTACTCATCCCCATGTCATCCAAGATGTTCATGTCTTTCTTTCTTCAGTTGCAAAGAAATTAAGGTTTTTGAGGAAAACATTTCAGGATTTTTCTCCATATAGTGGACTTCAATGGTGGCCAATGGGTTGAAGGTCCAAATTGCAGTTTCAATGCAGCTTCAAAGGGCTCTACACGATCCCGGCCTAGGAATAGGGGTTTTATCTAGCGTAATGATCTGTCATTTTCTAAAAAAAATTTATATACTTTTTAACCACAAATGCTCGTCTTGCACTAGCTCAACTTAACGCATTGCGTAGTCACGTTGGAAAGGTCACAATCCGTAGGGTTGTGACGGTGAGGAAATTTTCCCACCGGTTAATCGATGTGTGACAATACCGGTATCACCGCGGGGGCAGGGCGTTCCCTATTTTCCTCGATTTCCTTCGGCTTTTAAATAGCTTATAAAAGCGGTGTGCGCATTTTATTTTAACTTTCAAATAGCGGCAATTCGGAGTAAAGCAATTGTTCGTTTTTAGTTCGTTTGAATTTTCCCTCTTTTCCTCACTTTCCTTCACTTTTAAATAGCTTAAAAACGCCGTGCGCATTTTACTTTCACTTTTGAATTAGCGGTCAATTGCTTGAATGCAACAACAAAATACAACGTCAAACTCACTTTAGCGTATATATAAAACATAGAACTTTTATTAACAAAACAAATAAAAATACACCATGCTATAGGGCAAGCTATGCTTAATGTAAAATAACAAATAACTTACATAAAGTTTAATAGGTATGCAAAACTGGAAATAAGTAAACATGTATAATATATAACCAAATAAATAAGAAACGTAGAATGTTTATTAGCAAAATGAATGTCAAATAAAATAAATAAATGACAGTTTAAATAAAGTATAAATCAGCAAACAATGTGGAACCAATTAAATAAGAAACAAATGTTTAAAAAAACTTTCAAAATCACCTTAGATAAACGGTAAAAGTCAACAGGCTTTTCAAAATCCAAAATATTGCTAAACAGGCGCTTTTGCATCTAGTTTCGAAACTAAATCATCCGCGATCGTCTTGTCTGTCTCACCTCACTCTTCTTGTCAGTCAGCTCGACTCACTCTCCTCACTGGAGAAATGAAATCTGATCTGTGATGCGACTGTCATTCGGCACGCTGCATTGAGCAGCCACGTTCAGTTTTTAATTGTAGTGTCTGTTCTTTTACTGAACTAAAGGATTTTTATTACTATAAAAAATCAAAACGACGGTGGGGGTCGGTGACGAGAGAGAGAGAGAGCGAGTGAGCGAGCGTCACATCACAGTGGAGTCAGCTGTCTTAACCATGGCTTGTGTACTGCAAACACATACCAGCTTCATCACTGTGTCTGTCACGCGACTCTGTTCCCCTTTCAGGCTCTGTCTTTACATTTATTTGAAAGATGAAGCTCGCGATTATGGTAAGGTGCGTTACATTTTCGACAAGTGCTTGCAGTGTTCGGCCAATCACAATGCACTGGGTCAGCTGGCCAATCAGAGCAGACTGCGCTTGTCGGAAACAAAGCGTTTGAGAGAGGCGGGGCATATAGGACCTACAATAATGTACATTATTTGAAAAATAATGTGCTTTTTGAACATTAAAGCATGTCAACATATTCTGTTACACCAAATACACAAAATAATGACCTTTAAAAAAGCATCATATGACCCCTTTAACACCGGTATCACCATCAGTACCGTCTATCGCGGCAAGCCTAGTGTGACGTAGGCGGAAGTACCGACCCAGTGTTTACAAAGCAAACGTGCAAAGAAATGCAAATGCCCTTTACAAAAAAAGATAAAACCACGAAGTCGGACGATTTTGAAGTTGGAGGAGAAAATGAGATGGAGTTTTTCGCACTACCCTACCTTTATGAACCAGAATACAGAGGCGAAGAACGAACCACGCGTGACCTTTCCAATGTAATTACATCATGCGTGAAGTCACGGACGTGCATCGCAGAGCTAGTGCAAGATGTGCATTTGTGGTTAAAAAGTATATAATTTTATTTTTATTTTTTTAGAAAATGACAGATCGTTTCCCTAGATAAGACTATTATTCCTCGGCTGGGATTGTGTAGAGCCCTTTGAAGTTGCACTGAAACTGCAATTTGGACCTTCAGCCCATTGGCCACCATTGAAGTCCACTATAAGTCGCTAGAGACCGATCCAGATCCTAATAGTTAGAGAGTGGGACTTGTAACCCAAAGGTTGCGGGTTCGAGTCTCAGGTCCAGCAGGAATTGTCGGTGGGGTGAGTGAATAACCAGTGCTCTCTTCCACCCTCAATACCACGACTGAGGTGAGACCCTTGAGCAAGGAACCGTACCCCCAACTGCTCCTCGGGCGCCGCAGCAATATGGCTGCCCACTGCTCCGGGTGTGTGTTCACAGTGTGTGTGTGTTCACTACTGTGTGTGTGCACTTGGATGGGTTAAATGCAGAGCACAAATTCTGAGTATGAGTCACAATACTTGGCCACACGTCGCTTCACTTATATGGAGAAAAATCCTGGAATGTTTTCCTCAAAAACCTTAATTTCTTTGCGACTGAAGACAGAAAGACATGAACATCTTGGATGACATGAGGGTGAGTAAATTTCACTTTTATTCTGGAAGTGAACTAATCCTTAATCCCATAAAGGAGTATGAATGAAAATCAGACAGGATGAGAGAGCGTGGGAAGGTGTTTAGACTAGGTGGCAACAAGAGAGAGCTATTTCTGACACAGCTATTCAGCTATTTCTGACACAAGAGACTATCTCAACCATTCTGATTCATTATTCAGTAAGTGGCTCTCTGATATGACAGCTAATACATCTATACATTCACACACACACACACACACACACACAGACACCTGCCCAATTAGACCATGTGAACCTGTTCTTGATTAATATGCAGACACACGTATGCACATGAACACTGACCAGCCCTTTGCCGTCTCATATTTCCATGTTGTCAGAACCGAATGCTACCATTCCTGTAGGTGCTTTAAGACCTTTACCAGAGGATCTGTAATCTCATCTCTTAATGAGGAAAATTGCTCATTAGTAGAGATGAACTGCCTCTAATGACCAAGCCCAGTGCACTTTTCACTGTTAGATATACTTAGTAATGCAGTCTGCCTTCAGTCTGTGGTCTATGATATTCTGCAGTAAGAACCCTTTAATCAGTTAACTTCTCTCTGTCTCCATAGCAGCCATCATTGCTACGACAACCAGGATCAGGCTCTCCTGGGAGCATGACATCTCCAGGTACTTCCCCTGTCTGCCATACATTGTCCATCACAACAGCTGAACTCCACAGCAAATCATGTGCAATGTCAACTGTGCTAATTTCAGAATCTTTTTGTCAGTCAATGTGAAATGTGCCCCTTTTTAAGAATCCTCAAGGATTTGAAAGAAAAGCATAATTTCTGTTTCATTTTGACTGAGAGAAAATTAAGGACATTGTGAACACCTAATTGATGTCCAATTTATTCAGGCACAGCTTTCAACAGACTGGAGACAAATGAAGTGGTTACTGTGTGATACATTTGTGAGAGGCTCGTTGAAGTTTCCTGAAGGAAAAAAAAACTGAATAAAGCCTCTGCCAATTTAACAAACGTCTTCTTATTCAGCTCCTCTCACAAGCTTATTGTTGTCAGCAATGAAATATGAGGGAGATGAGACTATAACTATAATGACTATGAGGACAGGGACTGGAATTACCGTGACATTTTTCTTGATATATTCCCTGCTTCTCCTCTTCCTCCACTGCAGTAATTTTGTTTCTTTTTGTTGTTAATATAGTGGTGACGGTAAAGAGTTTTTAAACGTACTCCTAAAGAATTTGTTAAAGAGGAAATTGTTGTTGAGATTTAAATGCAAGTATGCTGTGTGCTGTGTTGGCAACAGGATTGTTAGCCATGAAACACATTAACTTTTGGCCCCAAAAACAAAAAGAATATAGGCTACAATGCAAATGATGAACATTCTGAAGGTGCGTAGTGTGCACACTTTACCAGACATGCTACATGTGTCATGTTGGCATTTGATTTGTTCATGCTTTGACTTATGATGTTCTAACTCTAAATATAATTTACTCAAAGAAAAAAAGTTTTTAAACAAGTACAGTTGACCAACGTGGAACAAGTTTTGTGGTGCCAATAACACTCACAGTTAGCCCCTGTATATTTTTAGGGATTAGGGATATCAGTAGGGATTGGTGAAAAACCAACCAAAATGTAATTTATTATTTAAAGAACTTGGAATATATGGCACAAGGAGCAGGGGGTCTTGGGATTAAGTTTGAATCTGGTTGCTACTCACTGCCATTCTATGGACGAGTGTGAGCAGGACTTTTTTTTTTTTCTCAGGTTTTTTTTTTTTGGTCCTAAAAAGAAGAAAGAGCATGACTTGAGTTAATGTTACTGTTCATGTTACTATTCATTATTTTCACAAAGCATTTTTTTTCATATATTGTGGCTTTTAAATGAAATTACTAACTAATTTCATGTTTCATTATATTGATATAGTGGAATTAGTGTTTAGTTGCACTCAAGAGGTCAAGTGGCAGATGCAAGCAGACCAGCATTAGTTTAGCCTATAGTGGAAGAGGATTGCAGGAAGGATGGATTTACCCTCTGAAATAGAGCATGAAACAGCAGGTCTGGGCACTTGCTGCAAAGTGATCAATGGACAATTGCCAAGCTTTTTATGCACCAGCAGACAACGGCACCCTTAACAGTAACAGAGACTTCCAGTGAAGGAAGAACTTTGCTGGAGGAGGAAATGAGGATGACCTTGAGGTCTGATCTAGGGTTGAAATGTTAGAAGCACAGAGAAAATCTTGTCTGTGTTTGTAATGTTAGAGACCAAAGGCACAGACAGATCAAGGAGAATTAAATGTAGATTAGAAGCAAGGATGATACAGCACCACTAGGAGTCACAATGTGGGCTTTTCAGCTCCATATCCAATTTTAGGCTTTGTGAGAGTCAAGCAAAATGTCTTCAGTAAGGATGTTTTACATGATGTAACATTGTATTTACTGCAGTCTGCCTTATAATTCCCACCTTCAGTGAGATTGTAATATTGTACAGGATAGAGTCACTGTTCAGTGAAGAAATAAAAATTATGTTGTCATTTACTCAAGTCCCCTCATGTCTTTCCCAATCCTTATGACTTTACTTCATGTAACTGCAAAAGAATGTAATTTTTTTCATGGAATTTCAATTGGATCAGTGAGTGAACTGGATCAGTCTGATTTGTGAATGAATCCTTTCAGTTCAGATCAGTTCTGTGAACCAGGTCAAGCAAATTACTGAAAAGCTCTGTCACAACACAATAATTTACTGATTATCACAACTTCTCTAATTAATGTGCCAAGAAGAGCTAGAGTGAATTTTTAGTGAATAACGACTTAAATGTTGTTCTGATCGTCAATCCGCGTTATCGTGCCACTTCAGAAGACTTGGAAAACAGCACCCAAACCTAAATGAACCACTTTTATTATATTTTAGGGTGCTTTTGTATCCTATTTTAAGCTTCATCCTTGAATGCATTAGACCCTGTTAATTAAAAATTGCATGCATAAAATTACCTGTACATTTTTCCAAATGTCTCCTTTTGTGGTCAGTGAACGAAATAGGGGTTTAGAGCTACATGAGGGCGAGTTTTTCATGTCTGAATGAATTCTTTAAATAATGGAGGAGCGGTCTGGGAAAAGGTTAGCTAACAAGTTAGCTTCAAGAGAAAGTGATCTTGTGATTGACAAAGTAGTCAGCATCCGTAGGTCATTCAAAGTAGGTTATGAATTAAGAGAGGATGGAAGAGGGTGAACAGTGGTAGCGGAGGGATGGAGAATGATTTGTGTGGGATGGATCTACATGTGTTAATTGTGGAATGATATGCGCATCATGTTTTTTCCACCTCTTCTCTGATCCATGCATTTTGTGGTGGTTTTCTGATTTCCAAGGACTTGAAGTGGAGCAGCAGGAGAGTTCAGAAATAAACTACACCACAACAGTTTACTGTTAGTGTATAGGAAGGTTTATAGACATTGGCAAATAATAGAAGAAGAACACTGTATTCTTGAAGGTTGTTGGCTAAGACTGCTTTGAGCAAGACATTATAACAAGACATTCATCACATCTGTGTTCAGTAAATATAAGAATATGCATGAGCTTTCCTTGACAAAAGAGATAAAAAATTTACACTCATTCAAAAGTAAAAAAAAAGAAAGAAATTAATACTATTATTTAGTAAGGATGAACTGATCAAAATGATCGTAAAGACATAATATTTACAAAAGATTTCTATTTCAAATAAATGCTTTTTATACTTATGCTGTTTATAACTTTCTGCTCATCAAAGAATCCTGAAAAAAATGTATCATGCATCAAATTATTAAGCAGCACAATTAACAACATGGATAATAATAAGAAATGTTTCTTGAGGACCATTCTAATATGCTGATTTGATTTTTGAAGGATCATGTGACACTAAACAAATTAAGCTTTAGCGTTAGTTCTGGCAGGTCACGTGAGTCAAGCTTGCATCAGCTGATTCTCAGCTGATCACATCTACCTATAGGAATACGACACCTATCGCGGCATTCCTATTTTAGCTATATTCAGTATTATTCAGCAGCTTTTCAGCCTGCTCCGGAGCAAATTACCCTCCTCCATCCCCAGCTCCTGGACAGAACTATTGTAATGTCTGCTTAAAATTGATTTGCCATCAATAATGAATAAATGACATTTTAAAATCTATTAAAATAGAAAACATTTATTTTAAATTGTAATAATATTTCAGTCTTACTGTTTTTACTGTGTTCTTGATCAAATAAATGCACCCTGGTGAGAATAAGATACGTCTTTCAAAAACATTTTTAAAAATCTCACCAAACTTTTGAATGGTATATAGAATTTATTTTTAATTAAGATGATGGACTTCCTTCATTAACAGCTCATTTACTCACTCACTTAATTATCAGTCTCACTTATTCTGTTGTACAATTACTCATTTATTTGCCCATTCAATGTATCACTCCTTTACTACATCCCTTACCTCCAAGTTTTATAAATGTTTTTTCATATTGTTTTTGTCAGAGCTTGATGTCTGGAGCTCTCAGTCTCACAGATCAGTGAATACTTCGAAAAGGAAGACCGCACGAATGAAGGAGACTCCAGTGAGAGGAAAAGAGAGAGACAGCAGTCGGGGTGAGGGGGCATGAACTCTATTCTTTGACATCTGACCTTTCCAGCTCTTTTGTCTTTCTATTTAATCATTTTGGAGCTAAAATCTCCTTAATCATGGTAAAAATTACAGTCTCGTAGAACATGGACGATTTTTAAGCTGTTTTGCCTGTACAGGCATCTTTATGATCTCACTTAAGACATATTTGCATGACTTACACTTGCATGACTTACACTTGATAAGCACTTTACAACACTACTTTTATCTAAAATGTTCTTCTACACAATGGGCACAACTGAAGATCAGTATTTATTAAGATATTTTACATACAGTAAATGTTTTCACAAACACATCAAAACTCGCTATATATATATATATAATATTATATTATTAAGAATATTGAAAGCAGGAACTGTGAAACTGTATACATTTTTATACTTGTATTTTTATACTGTTAACCCAAAAAGGTCACTGTAACGCATGGCCCAGAGTGGATAATTGCTTAATTTCGTTGTTCAATAAATAATTACAGTGGGGCAAAAAAGTATTTAGTCAGCCACCAATTGTGCAAGTTCTCCCACTTAAAAAGATGAGAGAGGCCTGTAATTTTCATCATAGGTATACCTCAACTATGAGAGACAAAATGAGAAAAAAAAAATCCAGAAAATCACATTGTAGGATTTTTAAAGAATTAGCCTTTGTTACTTTGGTCCCAGCTCTCTGCAGGTCATTCACTAGGTCCCTCCGTGTGGTTCTGGGATTTTTGCTCACAGTTCTTGTGATCATTTTGACCCCACGGGGTGAGATCTTGCGTGGAGTCCCAGATCGAGGGAGATTATCAGTGGTCTTGTATGTCTTCCATTTTCTAATAATTGCTCCCACAGTTGATTTCTTCACACCAAGCTGCTTACCTATTGCAGATTCAGTCTTCCCAGCCTGGTGCAGGTCTACAGTTTTGTTTCTGGTGTCCTTTGACAGCTCTTTGGTCTTGGCCATGGTGGAGTTTGGAGTGTGACTGTTTGAGGTTGTGGACAGGTGTCTTTTATACTGATAACGAGTTCAAACAGATGCCATTAATACAGGTAACGAGTGGAGGACAGAGGAGCCTCTTAAAGAAGAAGTTACAGGTCTGTGAGAGCCAGAAATCTTGCTTGTTTGTAGGTGACCAAATACTTATTTTACCGAGGAATTTACCAATTAATTCTTTAAAAATCCTACAATGTGATTTTCTGGATTTTTTTTCTCATTTTGTCTCTCATAGTTGAGGTATACCTATGATGAAAATTACAGGCCTCTCTCATCTTTTTAAGTGGGAGAACTTGCACAATTGGTGGCTGACTAAATACTTTTTTGCCCCACTGTATATTACTGGCTATTTTACAGCTTAGAACCAAACTCATCCCACTGGATTTGACTAGATTGTCAGGACAATTCTTCTTAAAGACTAGAGCACAAAAGATTAATGAAAGAAACTAATGAACTAGATCTCATTAGTTGCAGAAGTTATTTAATAATATTAAGCTTGTCTGTCTCTAATTTGTTGTTTATGCTGCTTATTTTCATTTCAATCTGTGGTCATTTGATAAGGCAGACATTAAGATCAGCCAGACTAATAGAATGAATATATTGAAGAATCTCAACAGACTATACAGCGCCAGACTCATTAATGTGTATTAGGACTAAACAGATGGTCATAATCATGCTGTGCTAGTTTACACCAAACATAATTATTATAGTCCATCTTAAAAAGAAAATCAGTCATCTTAGGAAATCATCTACATGTCGAACCTTCTCCTTCATTTCTCTTCTGTCACATTTTCATTTGTTTGTGTCCTGCAATCCTTCCTGCTGTCCTGTCTTTGCATTTTGTGCTCCTGATGGTGGTGTGTTATGTTGTGGTGCTGCTGTGTTCTGTTATACTGTTAAAAGTTCTGTTTTCATATTCTTATGTAATGTATTTGCTTTTCTGTGCTGTGGTTTTTATTCTGCGTGTGGCTGTGCCGTGTTTTGCTCTGCCTTATGTGTTGTGTGGTGTAGAGGCCAGTGAAGTGTTGCGCAGTACACTAGAGATTCAGCAAGCATTTGTAAAGGAGCTGAGGGAGCAGACTCAAATTCTGGCCCAGGAGAAAGAGACGCTGGAGAAGAGATGTTTACAACAGAGTCAGCACATAGAGCATCTCCAGCAGGAGCTCTGCCACACTCACACAGAGAGAGGAATCTTCACAGGTGCCTTCTCACTCGCTGTTATACATCCCACAGCGCTAACAGAGCCATTCCAACATTGAAGGGATCCTTCCCCCAAAAATGAAAATTCTGTCATCATTTACTTACTCTCATGTTACTCCATATGCGTATGACTTTCTCTCTTCAGTGGATGGTGAATTTTTGAAGAATATGAAGACTTTAGATATAGACGTATGGACCACTTTAATTATGCTTTTATAAAATTTTAAAGGAGACATATTATGCCCTTTTTTGCAATATGTAATATAAGTTTCTGGTGTCCCCAGAATGTGTCTGTGAAGTTTCAGCTCAAAATACCCCACAGATAATTTATTATAACATTTTGAGTGGAAGCAGAAACACTGTAACATAGTATTTCGTGTCTGTCTCTTTAAATGCAAATGAGCTGCTGCTCCTCGCTCCCTTTTCCAGAATAGAGCTGCGCCAATACAGCTCGAACCTGCTAAAAACGTGTTTTGGTTCTGATTATCATGTTTATCGCGCTGAAATCATGCAGTTGAAACCATATAAGTTTAAACTTCTGATATACGGTTTTCTGAGCGCACACATCCGAAGCACACGGACAGAAAGCGGCTGTCACAGGCATGTGAGTACTAAACTAAGTTCTCATTCACACAAGTTTACATTAAAAACATACATGAGTTACGAAAACAGTCGGTTACGTCTGTGAAGGTAAACTGCTGGGACATAAATCACATGTTTATTTTAGATCTAAATAGTGTTCTGTGCTCGTCTGTGCAGACAAAGGCAGAACATTAGTATGTTTTGCTCAAACCTTCGCCATGGCATTAGAACTAATACACCGTTGTCGCTTGCGAAGACACAATAATGGCGCCGTGGGTGTAAACTTACAGATTAAGGGGCGGTAATATTATAATGGGATCCCTTTGCATCGTCACTAGGGGAGCGAAATCTGACGCGCTCGTTTTCTCAGACGCTTGCAGAAAAAGGCTTCCAAAAACAAAGTTACTGGGTTAATCTTTTTCACATTTCCTTGGTTGGTAGATGCACCGGGGACCTGATTATAGCACTTAAAACCTGGAAAAGTCAGATTTTCATGATATGTCATCTTTAATGATAGTTTTGTGTCCTTTTGGAAGCATGAATGTTCCAGTCCCCATTCATCGTACAGTAAGAATGACTTGCACAGTCTTCATAAATTATCCTTTTTAAGGGAAAAATATCATACAGGTTTTGGAATAGCATGAGGAGGAGTGTACAATGACAGAATTTTCATTTTTGGGTGACCTATGCCTTCTACATTGCAAATAGACATAATCTTCAACATATGCCTACTTCATCTCAGTGTTCTGAGCAGTAATTTTTGACAACCGGCTCTGTAAGGTCACTCAAACAACCCTTTTTTAATGAAACTTTTGCTTTTTTCATACTCAGTTTCCATTTTTTTAGGAACAACTTTCTAATTCTGGGTAGGATCTCTAGAACAGCAGCCTTACTTTTTCATGGTTCACATTAATATGATAGCATTACACACCTACTGATGATTTGTCAGCAGCACATGCAGGCATATTTTTACATAATTTTTTTGTGAATAGTATCTAGAAACTATTGTGCACAAAATTCTCAGAAGGTCAGCAGTTTCTGAGATACTCAATCCCCTCCATCAGTGACCAACAATCATTCCACAGTCAAAATCACTTACTGGAGATCATATTTTTTCCCTGATCTGTGCTTGGGTTTCAACAAACACTGAAACATTTGAAAATGACTGCATGCTGTGATTGCTGCCCTGAGATTACATGATAAGTTATTTGCATTAACCAGCAGGTGTACATGTTTACCTAATAAAGTGGCAACCGAATATACTGTATGGGCGTTTCTTATACTACAGGCATTTTGTCTCGGGGTTGATTTTTATTAAATATAATAGATTTAAGCTTTTTTCTTTTTTATATGAAGGTCATGTCTTTAAAACTGTTTAGCATCACTTCATTATTCAGTTTGGCATTTTTTTGAAACAGCTTTTATACTTAGATTTTATTATTTCACTGTTATCCCAGATTCAGACTTTTTATGTTAAAATGTGAAAACCCATCAAAAATGATAAATATCGCATCCTGAAGAAGGCCTTTCTCTAAATGTGAGTGCAGCCCATTTATGTTTCACCAGTTCGCCTACCCATTCGGTCATGATTGGTTACTGGTCAACAAACTTCTCAAACCCGAGGCTCGGCTTGAGCTCCGAGTTCAACCCCTCATTGCATTACTGCATAGAAGGAAAATAACAGAAGTGGAGGAGGAGATGGGGAGGTGGAGGGATGCCAGAAGAATTGTCGCTGGGACAGCGCGATGAATGTTGTTTATATAGGCACGTAATGATGATTGACACAGGACTGAATGATTAGGGTCCTCCCGAACCTACGTTAGGAACTTCATTTATTGTAATATTCATGCTTCTATTATTAGTCAGCTGCTTGAATAAAGTTCTTTATCTTTTTTTTTTACAATTTTCACACTGCATCCTTGGATGCACTTTTCATTTGCATCCTTGGTTACATTTGTAAAATTATGATAAGAGGAGTGAAATAAACGAACCATTTCAATGTTTATTGTTTAATGTTCACGCAACTGTCCTTCAGTTATGGGATAATTCCAATCACAACCAACAATTTATCCCCTAGTAACATTTAAAAAAAAAAAAAAGTCTTGCTGGTTACCAAGGAGACAACAGTTTCAGTGAAGAGGTAGTCTCACATAGCCAGACCTTCAGACTGACGGCAGATGGTCTGTGAACCTTGGCCGCTTTGAATGGCAAGGACCGCCCAAGAGGCCATATGACTGACAGATGAAGCAACCAATTACGTTTCGATTTGTCGCGTCAGGTTTATGGCCATGGAAATGTCCCCACAATAACAGACCATGTGTAAAACTCTTGAACGTATTTTAAAGATTGGCGTCACGGCATATTTGTTTCCAGGCGGAACGTTAAAGAACGTGACACGCATGTCTACCAGAAATCCTGTATAATTCAACCAATCCGATGACGACTTTGAAACTCCCGAAGTGTTTCCAATTTTGTGTGCCGTATGCATCAGATGTTCAGCCAACGGTCCATGGGCGTGATGTCTGAGACTGAGACTAGTGAAGAGGTGACATGTGATGTGTGCAGAAAACAAAACAAAATAAAATCGTGAAATACCCCTTGTGAACATATATTTAAAAAAAAACTTGCTTAAGATATAATTTCCAACACAAAAATAATAGTGATTTTGAGATGTGCTGGAAATTTGTTTATGGCTGTTCAGGTGAGGAAAAATTAACTGACAGAATTTTCTCATGATATAGAAGAATCAAAGTGCCCAGTAGAAGAAACACCCATATATGTATACATTTCTGTGTGGGAATTTATTTTTTATTTTTTTTTTTGCGGGTATAGTAGTGTGTGGTTTTGCATAAATCAGCTCTGATCTAACTATGCTGTTGTATGTGTGCGTGTATAGGTGAGAGCTCCGAGTTACAGAGTCTGAGGCAGCAGGCTCAAGAGCTGGTGGATGAGAATGATGGGCTGAAGATGACTGTTCACCGTCTCAATGTGGAGCTCAGCAGATACCAAGCCAGATTTCGACCACTCACCAAGGACGAGGTAAAGTAGCTCACTGTACACCATTTTCAGGGACAGGTTTGAAAGCATTTTAAAGACAGGTCTAAAGGTTCAAACTAGGGATGCACCGATACCACTTTTTCCAGTACTCGCCCGATACCGATACTTTTATTTTTGGTACTTGTCGATATCGAGTACCTATACCAATATTTTATTGCATTTGTAATTTTTTTAAATATTGGGTACAGAAACCAAAAGAGTATGTATAATGTTAGTTGGTTGACTTCATTTATCAAATAGATAGTCAAACCTACATTTATTCAGACACCTTCAACATTTCTCACATTATCACAGTTTATTCGCTATAGTTTAGAAAATGGTAATAAAATATAACTAGAACTCAAGAGTTAAACTGAGTCAGAACAAATTCAGCTTGATAATATTAGATAACTTTGATAGAAAGGTATGTAGCCTAATGGATTACAATCAACCAAAAATTAGACCGCTGTTAGTATGACAGTATTTACATAACTATCAATGCTTAGTTGGGCAACCCTTAGCCTTAATAACAGCCTGTAGTCTCCTGGGCATGCTGTCACCCAGCTTCATGCAAACCTGAACTTCAATTTTTTCCCCCAGACTCTGTCTGAATAATTTTTGGTCCCAAATTTGTATCAGTTTTACTGGTAGTCCACTGTATTAAGAAATTTGGGGTATAATCTGTCACAGTTTACTTTATTTTGCTATCCTCACTTACATAAATTAACTATAGTGTCCTGCACCCACTAGTAAAAAAATATAAAAAATTATATATGGTCTCTGAATAATTTTTGGTTTGACTTATATCCTTTGGTTATTTTCACACTTAAGTATGCCCATTAAAATTTATTTTACAAGTTTTTGTTACGTTCACTGTTAATTTTTTGCTCTATGGTACATCATCTTTAATTTAATAGCATTAGAGCTGCTCCATTGCTGCAGCTTAGTACTGTAATCACACTCTTTGCTATAATAATGCAGGGATCCTCTCATTATAAATCTCCTAATTGTGATATTTTCAGAAATAGAAGTCACGTTTTTTTTCCATCTGAAACGTGCTGCGATTTATTTTCCAAAGCCACTCATATAATGCAGAAACACTCAAGCAAGCAAAACACGAGAAACTCGTTCACGTATTTGTACTGATGCAGAATAGTACAGCCTAGTGCATTTCACACAGGCTGCTAGATTCACTTTCGCCTGAAAGTCGTGTATGCCTAAGGTTAAAAATAAATGACGTTTATAGTGAATGCCCCTATAAATGGTCTTATTTTTACGAATTAGTTTTAAATCCAAATGATGCGTGTGCTAAGTGAGTGAACATCAAAGATCACACAACAGAAGTGCGCGCTCTCTCTCTCTCTCCCTCCCTCCCTCCCTACCTTTAAGTAACTTGTGCATTGTTTTACTTACTTGTTTTTGACGTATCCGACCAAACTACAAACTTTCCAGTGATGTCTGTGAGAAAGGTATATTCACTCGACAAGCTCGCGCATCAGCGCCGCCGCGCTCAATCCACTCAGCGTGCTTTGCTTATCAGCTCGCGCACATCAGCTATACAGTCAATACTGAATGTTTAACATTATATTCATTGCATACATACGTATACTTCGTAGACATCCTTAATCGCTAATAACTCCATTCTGCTGTCTGTTGTTCAGTTGTCGGTGTTTCATTGTCTGAATATGGCACTTAACACATGCTGTGTGGTATCTGCGTTTGGTATCGGGGCATTTTAACGAGTACGAGTACGAGTACAGGAGCTCAGTATCGGGCCTGATACGGTGCATCCCTAGTTCAAACCCAGCACTACACTAAAAGAGTCAGGAGTTTTGAAATGTTATACTTTTCTAAAAGTTACAGTGAACGTTCCCTCCCCTCAACTAAACAAAAATATTAATGTATATGTAATGGATGGGGAATCTGCATTTTCTAGCTTTGGGTAAGTTCTCAGAGCTCTGTATATATCAAGATGAGAGAGCTATGATTCTATAAATGCACTTTTAAGTGCTTGCAAAAGAATATGTGTGGTACTTTCACATACTGTGGCAAGAAACATGCCACACAGCCTTTAATTAAAATTCTGGAGATGGTTCTCTGATATGATAAATGTTTGAGTTCATGTACGGGACATTATATCTGCATTATTATATCTCGCTTGCCTTATCCTCTGTTTTGATGCGAGAGATCGGTGCTGTGTGATAACTGAAGTTAATTGCTGCATATCTGCATAGGCTGATTCTGGAGGGCCACTGGAAACTATACTTCAATTTTCTTTATAATTGATGAAAAAGAAATGGGCTCTCAGAATTTTAGTAGCCTCCTTTCAGTCTAACAGAGTGTGATTAGCTGACACCAAAGTAATGATATGCAACTCTTCCTTTCATCTCCTACTTCCTGTTTAATGCAGAGATAATAGTTTGCAGGGTATTATAATTTCAAAGGAGCATTAACCAGCGAGAGGTTGAGACCAGATCTGTGTGTGTGCGCGTTTTTAATCAGAGATAGTTTCTGCTTTACCCTTGCGTGCAGCTTGTCTTAGCCTTATGAATGCATTAGTTATCTTTTAGCACCTCTGAGATGGTGGGTAGCTGAGACACATCCAAAAATTATAGACCTTCATTTAACCATATTACTATTAATGCTTTGGTGACAACAGTATGTTGTTTAATATGCTGGGATTTGCATGTAGGAGCATAATATCGAAAAGAGCCCTGCAACTAAATGGCTGATGTGTCGTAAGTTTTTATGAGCTTTTATGCAGTGAATAATAAGTGGAAAGCACTCAGAGGAATTGCATAACTGAGCTTCTTTAACAAAGCCTCAGAAGAGTTTGACAGCCTGAGAGCACCGTGACCTCTTTGCTGTCCATCTTTGAAGGATCAAAGATGTCTGTTTTGTCCCGCTGGTGTCATTTTAAGGTGGAAGGGACAGATTAAGCTTATTTTATATTTATGAGGGCTGTCTGAACTCTGAGACTGTCTGGCTTGCTGGTTCACAGAGAGAATGGCTCTTCTGATTGCTCAGATACTTCTGTTGCGAATCAGCTCAAAGGGGAAATATGAATAATTAATCATAACTAGTTATAGTTAATTATAAATATTTAGATCCGCTGTAAGTATTTACTTGACCTCTCAGGGTCAACTGTCTGTCAATTCAAAGAACGTTAATTTCCTGGTTAAGGGAAATAACTTTCTTACTGTATGATACTACTCATGTACTAGCATGTAGCAGAAATCTGCATGATTAGGGACTACGATTATGAGCAAACAATGAACAAGCTCAGGTGTGATACAAGTAAGACTTTATTAACTACATAAACACTTAAACTAGTCTAACATACACCTACACCTACACACACATACTTGTATTTGTGGTTTACTCTCCATAGGCGTAATTGTTTTTATACTGTACAAACTGTATTTTCTATTGCCCTACACCAACCCTACCCCTAAACCTACCCCTTACAGGAAATTGCTGGCAATTTTTGAATTTCATAAAACATCGTTTTGTATGTTTTTTTAAGCCTTTTGTTTTACGGGGACACAGGACTTGTCCTCATAAACTATGTTTACGTTGTAGTACCTATGTCATTATACACATTTGTGTCCTCATAAACCATATATACCTGTACATACACACACACACACACACACACACACATACAGTTGGTATAGGAACAGGATTAAAGCTTAGGCAGTAAAGAGAAGAGAAATAAAGCACGAAGCTATGGGACCATTCAGCAGATCTACAGCCTGAAGGAAACATCAGATTCTTAGTTCAAACTCACCTTTGTAAAAAGGTGCAAATGATACTTAATGTATCAATTAATAAGACTAAGTTTGATACTTGCGCGTCTTGTCTGTCTGACATAGAGTCCCGATGCAATCTGAAGGCTCAAGTTGATCTTTGCTGAAGTTGGTTGATGGAAAAGAACCAGTTTGAGTCAGATGATCTTCGTGAATGGAAAGTCAAGGCCCGAGGCCTGGCGCAAACTTAGGGTGTCCTTGGGAGCGTTGTAGCTCACATCTTCACAGAATCTAACAGAACCACAGACTGGAGGTGGGTCACTGATGTGAGGTCTTTAAGGCCTGACAAGATTCACGCCTCTCAGGATGAGCTTGTCCAATGAGAAAGGCTGAAATTCCAACTGGGAGTTTGGAAATACTGGGGAGTTTTATGACCCTTTGTGTGAAAGCATGGTAATTTGCATGTGGAACTTGAATCGAAATTACTAAAGATTCTCAGTACACTAATATATTGCCTATGTGCCAACATATAATATACTTTCTCGTTTAGATCATCAGAAGACGAATTCATAGATACTAAACATGGTAAGATTACATATAGGTAAGATGACAGGAGCGAGTGGTTCCATCATAAGCCTGCATAAAACAGTATACAATATAAAAGACAATATACAAGGACAGTAACAACATACACAATGACCTGAAGGATATGTGTGTTCATTCAAAGAAAGGTTTTCCTATGAATTAATTAGAGAAGAGTCCAATTTTACTGTGCATTGTGTCTTTCCTATG
>NW_015505687.1:499857-500854 GCF_001515645.1 Sinocyclocheilus grahami
CAGCCTGAAGGAAACATCAGCTTCTTAGTTCAAACACACCTTTGTAACAAGGTGCAAATGATACTTAATGTATCAATTAATAAGACTAAGTTTGATACTTGCGCGTCTTGTCTGTCTGACATAGAGTCCCGATGCAATCTGAAGGCTCAAGTTGATCTTTGCTGAAGTTGGTTGATGGAAAAGAACCAGTTTGAGTCAGATGATCTTCGTGAATGGAAAGTCAAGGCCCGAGGCCTGGCGCAAACTTAGGGTGTCCTTGGGAGCGTTGTAGCTCACATCTTCACAGAATCTAACAGAACCACAGACTGGAGGTGGGTCACTGATGTGAGGTCTTTAAGGCCTGACAAGATTCACGCCTCTCAGGATGAGCTTGTCCAATGAGAAAGGCTGAAATTCCAACTGGGAGTTTGGAAATACTGGGGAGTTTTATGACCCTTTGTGTGAAAGCATGGTAATTTGCATGTGGAACTTGAATCGAAATTACTAAAGATTCTCAGTACACTAATATATTGCCTATGTGCCAACATATAATATACTTTCTCGTTTAGATCATCAGAAGACGAATTCATAGATACTAAACATGGTAAGATTACATATAGGTAAGATGACAGGAGCGAGTGGTTCCATCATAAGCCTGCATAAAACAGTATACAATATAAAAGACAATATACAAGGACAGTAACAACATACACAATGACCTGAAGGATATGTGTGTTCATTCAAAGAAAGGTTTTCCTATGAATTAATTAGAGAAGAGTCCAATTTTACTGTGCATTGTGTCTTTCCTATGGAAAATGTAGTGAGTTTCTCTACCCACATTCCTTAGGGCAATAAAATCTGTGATATCAGAATTGGTTGCCATGGAATCAGAGGCCTGTTCGTTCGCAGACATCCTGGCACCCAGCAAGTTTATTGGGTGAGGGGTCTGTGATTATTTGTTAATCTAATGAATAATTGATTTATTAAATCAAATGAAAAATGGTGTGTCTGATTGGTC
>NW_015505687.1:502877-503939 GCF_001515645.1 Sinocyclocheilus grahami
CTGAGTTGTGAAGTTCAGAATCAGTGGGGTCTTACAAACACCTTTAGTGGAGGCCTTGTGCTTGTTAAAGGCCTTCTGTGTCAGGTCACACAGTTGTTGAATAGGCATTGTGCGGCAGGCTATATTGCCTAAATGGTGACTTATGGTTTCGGAGGAAAAAGCTCTTGAAGCTGGTGTGTCCTCCGCCATCCCAGGGTAATTGCGAGCTCCGAAGTAAGCTCGTCGAAGTCTGTGGTAGTAACCATGGGGAGTTTCATGCCGGCCCTGTTTGGTGTCTAGGGCAGTGATCAGTCTGTGTTCAGACTCTGGGTCTGAGAATTCTTTTATGATGGCTTGTTTAAGCTGCTGGTGAGGCCACTCTCTGGATCAGTTCCTTTAATGTCCTCAGGATCTCTGTTGCTGAGCAAGGAATTGGATTTCAGCTCGGGCTGCTTGCAGGTGGCATTCACAGGCGTTGTTTCGGTTCGCCTGAATTAAACTTTTTCCTTCTGCAGCTGCAGAGGTTTTCAGGAAGCTGACTTGTGAAGGGTCAAGCAGAACGCTTTTGCTCCCCCCCTTTGTATCTGCGTACAGGGGTGAGGGAGTTTGCATTGCTGACTGTGTGACATGCAGCAGGGTGTCTTTTACTTGAGTCCATGCGCAGTCGGTAGGACTGTTTCAATTCTTTCTGAACCATGTCAAGCTCCTCTTTAATTGCTGAGTCAGGGTTTGGACCTCAGCTCTGGCTGCATGCAGATGGCCTTCTAAGGCCTTATCTCTAGTGTCTCTCTCATTAAGTTCCACATACACTGTTTTAACAGTGACTTTGTGTGAAACAGTTCTCTTTCCAAGTCCTTTTCCAGCGGCTTGGTGTCCAGCAGCTGTTAGAGCCTCCTGAAGACTGGTGATTTCTTTCTGTTGCGCCGTTCTGTAAGGTTCTTTGCATCCATTCTGTGCCTTCTCTCGTTGAGCAGGTGTCAGTTCCCTGTAGAACTCTGTGACTTGCAGGTTCAGTTCATTTACCTCCTGTCTGAGGCCCTTGAGGCTGTGGGCCAAGGAGAGGATGATGCTGGCAAGTCCCTG
>NW_015505687.1:503989-506479 GCF_001515645.1 Sinocyclocheilus grahami
GAGCTCCGAAGTAAGCTCGTCGAAGTCTGTTGTAGTAACCATGGGGAGTTTCATGCCGGCCCTGTTTGGTGTCTAGGGCAGTGATCAGTCTGTGTTCAGACTCTGGGTCTGAGAATTCTTTTATGATGGCTTGTTTAAGCTGCTGGTGAGGCCACTCTCTGGATCAGTTCCTTTAATGTCCTCAGGATCTCTGTTGCTGAGCAAGGAATTGGATTTCAGCTCGGGCTGCTTGCAGGTGGCATTCACAGGCGTTGTTTCAGTTCGCCTGAATTAAACTTTTTCCTTCTGCAGCTGCAGAGGTTTTCAGGAAGCTGACTTGTGAAGGGTCACGCAGTTCTTTGTTGGCTACACGCAGTTCTTTGTTTACACAAAGGTCTGTGAAGTGGGTGCTGTTGTCAGATTAACCGGAAGAGTCTGCTCACACTTCCGGGGTCACATATTGCTAGGAGACCAATGCAAGCTCACATCAGGTGCAAGTGGAGCAGAACTTGCACTGCTGTGAACATGCATGGGAAACTCATGCGGGGCATGAAGCATAACAGTCAGTTATGACATGTCCCATACAACTTTCCCATACAAAATTCACAAATCAAAACAGCACATTCACTTCACAGGCAATGGTAAATTCATAGTTAGCTACGCTAGAATAACACCATTAATTTGACGTAAATGTTTCACATGAGCGGATCAATATGAATACAATGATACGTAACACATAATAAGGCCTTAAATCAGTGAAATGAGGAGCATCGCTCAGATCACCTACACAGTACTGAAGAAGGGGATTTCTTCGCCCAAGATCAGACCGATTTATTCTGGTTTTTGTGTTCGTGAACACAAAGAGAGTTTGAGTAACTTTGTTGAGGGGGCTGGAAGCAGGGGTCAGCTGGTGACCGGGCTATACATGTGGTCAAACTATTACTCAAAGCACTGATGGTTCACGGGTTTGGTCACTATGACAAAACTGAAATAAAATAAGATGAAATCAAAAAAAGGAAGAAGGAAGTACCTATTTAGTTTTTTTTGGCTAAGCAGGTGTCACTTATGGGTGATGCTGCAATAGACTCATAAACCTAGGGTTAGACTGTTAACTAAGCTAGCAGGGATAAATAGCTTGAGGTCAAAAAGAAAAAAAATTAAACAATGGGAATTGTTCCTAGTTCTATCTGGGCCTACATTGTGTTGAACAGTAACTGCACTTCAATGTACTAGGCCTGGCACTGAGGAGTGAGGAGAAGTAGAGAGCGAAACAGGGATTAGGCTACTAATAACCTGTATAACTCATTAAGGAAACAACAGTTGCTAGAACTACTGTAATCCTATACAAAGAGCGAAGATGGTAATGGTAAAATAACTAACATAAGGTAAAAGTAAAACGAAAAGGTCCTAATAGCTGTAGGAAACTAAAAGGAAAAGTAAATAAACAAATTGATTTAATTAAATCTCAGATTTAATAAAAATTACTTTAGCTGAATTGGTACATTCATGCTAAACAAATGTAAATAAATGCAATAAAATCAAAGAGAGGTAGAATAAAGTCAAAACAAAAATAAACAATAACACAAGTAAAACCAAAGTATGTGGGGAGGGACCGACCTAACTGAATCCAAAGAGAAAGTGATAGCATAAACAGGAAGTAACCAGGAGTGACGGGGATAGAGAGAGAGAGAGAGAGAGAGGAGTGGTTTGAAAGTTACACTTTACACACCTATCTAAGTGTTAGTCGGATGCTAACAGCTAGCAGTTGAGGTAAAGGGCTTAGCTTAAATTCCTGTGCGGCTGCTAAAGAGTTAGCGTTGGCTACACGCAGTTCTTTGTTTACACAAAGGTCTGTGAAGTGGGTGCTGTTGTCAGATTAACCGGAAGAGTCTGCTCACACTTCCGGGGTCACGTATTGCTAGGAGACCAATGCAAGCTCACATCAGGTGCAAGTGGAGCAGAACTTGCACTGCTGTGAACATGCATGGGAAACTCATGCGGGGCATGAAGCATAACAGTCAGTTATGACATGTCCCATACAACTTTCCCATACAAAATTCACAAATCAAAACAGCACATTCACTTCACAGGCAATGGTAAATTCATAGTTAGCTACGCTATTCAGTTCATTTACCTCCTGTCTGAGGCCCGTGAGGCTGTGGGCCAATGAGAGGATGATGCTTGCAGATCCTGGTAGTTCAGGCTGGGTGTCAGGTGTCCACTTGTGTCGCAGTCTCGCTGTTCCTTTCTCTGCCACTGCAGGTCATTGGCTGCTTTGAGCTGAAGGATGTCCATTACAAGCATAACAGTCAGTTATGACATGTCCCATACAACTTTCCCATACAAAATTCACAAATCAAAACAGCACATTCACTTCACAGGCAATGGTAAATTCATAGTTAGCTACGCTAGAATAACACCATTAATTTGACGTAAATGTTTCACATGAGCGGATCAATATGAATACAATGATACGTAACACATAATAAGGCCTTAAATCAGTGAAATGAG
>NW_015505687.1:506595-534669 GCF_001515645.1 Sinocyclocheilus grahami
AAGGGGATTTCTTCGCCCAAGATCAGACCGATTTATTCTGGTACCATTTATATGGGCTGCTAATCTGAGATTTCTTCGTCAGAAAAGGCGTACCCTTTACTAACAACAGAAATTAGGATTTCTTCGCTAAAATCAGGTTAGTTTCTTATTGTACGATTTAAACAAATTATAGCACTGAAAACTTTCTACTGCTTGTAGAAAGGCGCATTCAAGCTATAGTTTTATCTGATTTTGATCAGAAACTGGTATGCGCATGTATAAGAAGTTATTAAACTTATGAGACGGACACATAAGATTGAACTAAGCTAGCAGGGATAAATAGCTTGAGGTCAAAAAGAAAAAAAATTAAACAATGGGAATTGTTCCTAGTTCTATCTGGGCCTACATTGTGTTCTCATTATTACACTTCAGTATAATATATTAATCTGCTTTTCATTCATCTGTACAGTATTCAGATGCTTGACATGCTCCTCATTTACAGATGAGCTTTGGGTGAACAGTCTCTAACCGCAATGAATTAGAGATCTGCTGATCACAGAACTGAAGCTCTTTCTAAAATATTCCAATTCCCATTTTCACATCTCAGGAGGTTTCGGTTAATATTTTAAATGTAAAAAATGATCATATCAGTTCTGTTAATTTAGTGCGATTGAACATTTGACTGCCCTGGACTCTTGAACTCTGGTTGCTAAAAGATTGACTTTTATTTGAGCACTGGTGAGAGTGCAGAGTGGAGAGTGGAGACAATCGGCAGGCTAAATATACTCTGTCACTTTAGTTTCAGGTCAGTATCCTGGATCTCACTCTCTCTTCTGCTCTTTCTCTCCCGCTGCCCCTTCTTCCAGCTCAGCAGGATTGAAATTTAAGGAAATTTGGTCAGTTGTCACATGAGCTTCAGTTAAAGAAGCCACAGACACATGCTGCCCTTCTGAAACTAGGCTCTCTCTGTCTCCTTCTCACTCTATCCACCAGCCTTTGCATTTTACAGTACTGTTGATTGCTTCCCTTTCTAGCCTCAAGTGGATCAGTGAAATGCTGAATGTGTCTGAACACTCTGTTGAGGGAGCGGGCCGCAGGAAGCGTGTATGGGAGGGCTGCTGCAGTGATTAGGGCAGTGGCTGGCAACACTGCTGCAATGTGATTGAGTCATTAAGCCTGGGGACTCTCAGCAGTGTTACTTTTATGCTAATTAGAGATAAAAAAGTGCATTGCACACAGGATCACACCGCACTTTACAAATAAAATTATTTTAGAATATGTAGCGTTTTTAAAACTGTATAAAGAATGACTTATTTCTAATGAATTTTATGACCTATAATTTAGTTTAATTGTAACAAAGTTGAAAATATAGGCTAACACCTGCTTTTTGTTGATGTCTTTGTGCAAAAAATGAAATGGTTCATGTATGGTGCTTTTGTAACAGTATGTATCAGCACTTGGAAACTAGCCCACTGCTCCACTCTTTATTCAAACAATTTAGATCACACAATTATAGATTTAGAAAATAATCCAACTAAGCATTGTAATTGCAGTTCCGCAGGCAGCCTTTTAAAAATATCTCTCATTATGAGTAAAACTTTTTTTTTCTGAAATCTAAATACATAATCTGTTCAGACCTCAATTAAATAAATTCCATGAAAACAATTTTGGACCTAACTCATGAGGAAAGTTGTCTCAAAAGGGCTTGTTCACATTTAATTTAACATGTAAAAATGCTAAAAATAAATCCATTGTATTACTAAACATATTCAGTTAAAGATGTGTTATTTCTGGACCACTAGTGTAAGTAAACAGAATTGCAAAAAACACAGTTTCTGCAACACTCCCCCAGGTGTGTGTTTCCCTATATCATTGTTCACACTGCACGATTTTCAAACTCGTCGGATCGCCGTTGTTTTCACACTGCGTGACTATCTTGTCGGGGTCTGGCGTCTGGTGTTCTTCCTCTCACCACCAGAGGTCGCCATCTCCCATCCTCCCGGACTCCCTTTCCGTCACCTTGACTCAACACACCTGGGCACACACTCACACACTCACTCACACACAGCTGTGGCGCATTCCGAGGGCTATTTGTGCGCCTTCCCCACGCCAGTCGGCGCGGATGATTAATGTTTTGTGTCAGTGATTGCTGTATCCGTTCTCAGCCGGTGTCTCAGAGTCTCAGCTCTGTTTGTTTTCTGTTTTTACTTTGTTTTCCCCAGCAGTGTAAATAAAGCCTGCATTTGGACCCAAACCCTTTGTTCCACGGTGTGCTTTCCTGACGGTCCCGTGACAGAATCATCCGCCAAACATGGGTCCAGCAGGAAGATTCCTCAATGTCCGCTGCCCTGTATCTTGGTCTCTCATTGGCTGTAGGTCATCGCCATTGTGTTTTTCAGTCAGAACTCATTTCCCACAGCGTGATTATGACTCGCTGACAGCTCCAGATATTTAGCATGCCAAATATTTCACGGGTGACGGCGATGCGTCGGCGATTCCCTCAGATCGCATCTTTGATAATTCACACTGCGTCATTGTCACTTGCGTGAACGAGCACCGATTTGCCTCCAATGTCGGGCATTTGCCGGCGATTCCGCGAAACCTGTCGGCGAGTGAAAAATCAGGCTAATATCATGCAGTGTGAACTCTGCATTAGCCAACAAGTTCCGTCATAACCAACGTAGTTCATTGATTCAGTGTTTCCCAAAACCATAGTTCTAAAGAACATTTGCAAATAGCATTGCAAAGTTATGTGGTTGGAACTACACTACTCAACTTGTGGTTAGAAGCTAACATGCTGTACAATCTATATATGTCATTCCACGGATATGGAATGAAAGAGAATGAAAGAGAGTATGAAAGCTGAGTTTTTGTAGAGTGTGCATGTGTTGAATGTGCTCTAGTACTCCTGGGGAACCGAGACATAAGAGGGATCCTGTGATTTAATCAAACATGAGAATAAAGGAAAACATCAGAGAACAAAAACAGCAAAGTAGTCCTCTGATGCCATGTACATTATTTACAACATTAATCTAACATTAATTCGATCTTGAGGCAATTAATTAGCAGGCATTATTGCTCCACCACCTGAAAGATGTCATTAATGACATTTCAAGCGACAGATATGCCAATAAAGACTACGGTTTTGGGAAACAGTTGTGACTAGCAAGTTAATTTCTCTAATGCATCGTACTATTGTAGTTAAGCTGCAAGTTACATTGTTGTACAAGAAATGCACTCAGGAAGTCTGTCTGTAACTTGCCATCTGCCCTGATGTATTGTAAATTGTCAGGAATCATTCCCAATTCATAATTTTCATATGTATGTGAGAGGTCAAAGAGGTCACTTACCGTTATCAAACCTCTTTAATGTTTGAAACAATTTCACACTTCAGCTTGAAATATAAAAACTGTCAGTAGTCATCGATCAAGGTCGTCTTAATATAAAAACAAAAGTGTGTGGAAGAGAGAAGGTTGCAGACCATGTCACGCTCACAAAATCTCTCTTAAACTCACAATGGCAGCTTGTCCTAAAGCAACTTCTGAGCTACATCAGCTTTGAGCTGGGTGTGTGTGTGTGTGTGTGTGTGTGTGTGTGTGTGTGTGTGTGTGTGCGCGTGTGTCTCATCAATGATTTTTTGCATGGTTTGCATGGTTTTTCAGGTTTGCATCAATGTCCGAAAGAGGCTCATCTCTCATTGCCTTTAAAGCATATATCCACACACCCGCTAAAACACGCTCTCTATTCAGTCCCATCATGTTACTGATTTTCAATCCTATATTACTGCTAATCTCAGTGACCACATACTGCACTGCTCCTTTTGATACATTCCCTTCAACTTTACTCTAAAGAGCTGTTCACACAGAAAGCATTTTTGTGTTTGTCTGCGCTGCTTTTACATTGTTTTTCTATTAAACATGCGCTAGATTGACAGTTGTGCTTGTGTTTTGCTCTTTTTTTTTTTTTTTTTTTTTCTTTCACTTTCCCCCGGTCTTTTTGGAAACCGAGACATAAGAGGGATCCTGTGATTTAATCAAACATGAGAATAAAGGAAAACATCAGAGAACAAAAACAGCAAAGTAGTCCTCTGATGCCATGTACATTATTTACAACATTAATCTAACATTAATTCGATCTTGAGGCAATTAATTAGCAGGCATTATTGCTCCACCACCTGAAAGATGTCATTAATGACATTTCAAGCGACAGATATGCCAATAAAGACTACGGTTTTGGGAAACAGTTGTGACTAGCAAGTTAATTTCTCTAATGCATCGTACTATTGTAGTTAAGCTGCAAGTTACATTGTTGTACAAGAAATGCACTCAGGAAGTCTGTCTGTAACTTGCCATCTGCCCTGATGTATTGTAAATTGTCAGGAATCATTCCCAATTCATAATTTTCATATGTATGTGAGAGGTCAAAGAGGTCACTTACCGTTATCAAACCTCTTTAATGTTTGAAACAATTTCACACTTCAGCTTGAAATATAAAAACTGTCAGTAGTCATCGATCAAGGTCGTCTTAATATAAAAACAAAAGTGTGTGGAAGAGAGAAGGTTGCAGACCATGTCACGCTCACAAAATCTCTCTTAAACTCACAATGGCAGCTTGTCCTAAAGCAACTTCTGAGCTACATCAGCTTTGAGCTGGGTGTGTGTGTGTGTGTGTGTGTGTGTGTGTGTGTGTGTGTGTGTGTGTGTGCGCGTGTGTCTCATCAATGATTTTTTGCATGGTTTGCATGGTTTTTCAGGTTTGCATCAATGTCCGAAAGAGGCTCATCTCTCATTGCCTTTAAAGCATATATCCACACACCCGCTAAAACACGCTCTCTATTCAGTCCCATCATGTTACTGATTTTCAATCCTATATTACTGCTAATCTCAGTGACCACATACTGCACTGCTCCTTTTGATACATTCCCTTCAACTTTACTCTAAAGAGCTGTTCACACAGAAAGCATTTTTGTGTTTGTCTGCGCTGCTTACATTGTTTTTCTATTAAACATGCGCTAGATTGACAGTTGTGCTTGTGTTTTGCTCTTTTTTTTTTTTTTTTTTTTTTTTTTTTCCCCCCCCCGGCCTCTTTTAAATTCAGTGCTCAAATAATGCTTCTCTGGACCTTTTTTTTTTTTTTCATTCCACTGCCCTGCGTACTTTGAAAATTGCACACAAGTCTGTCCTATCCTTTTTATTCAACACTTCAGCTGTCTGTTTAAGAACTGGCACTGTTCTGTAATTATGTTGTGTAATTACAGTACTTTTACTTTTTTTTGTCACATCACAATATCTATAGGATAAAGGGTGTGAGATAATGTATAATTTCTTCCATTTCTTGTCCTTAATTTTCCTAGAACGCTCAGTTAAAAGGCCTGCCAGTGAAAGGACCTGCGCCTCCTTGGCTGGTATGTAAATGTATGGTATTCTTTAGCTTTCACTGTGTGTTTGTTTCATTTAGGCTAATAATGTCCATACTGTCTCTTTCTAATGTTTCTTATTGGTTACTTATCTTAAGATGATGCATTCACAAGTTTGTCAAGCCTGATTTATACTCGACGTGTCCGTAAGTTCGCTTGAGTGCGTGTGGCAAAAATGACATCATCACGGTGTTGGCGGAAGTGCGCATAGTGCGACACTATTTTGTGTGCCGGTGTGCACAGCATCTCGAGTGAACTGCTCGAGCGGCGTCTCGTAGAACATGGACGATTTTGAAGCTGTTTCGCCTGTACAGACATCTTTATGATCTCACTTAAGACATATTTGCATGACTTACATTTGTCAACACTACTTTTATCTAAAATGTTCTTCTACACAATGGGCACAACTGAAGATCAGTATTTATTAAGATATTTTACATACAGTAAAAGTTTTCACAAACACATCAAAACTTGCAAAGGACCTTACCCAAGAATGTTTATGTAAAAACATTTATATACTTGAAGCAGTTGTAGAATCTTTAAAAAATATATATTATTAAGAATATTGAAAGCAAGAACTGTGAAACTGTATACATTTTTATACTTGCATTTTTATACTGTTAACCCAAAAGCAAATTGTAATGCTACAGAAAGTGTATTGTGTTGTTTTCTGAAAAAACAAACAAACTCATAATTGCTTGTGTGAGTGTTACATGTTACTTATCATTTCACATATGTTGTTGCGTAAAAACATTGCAATGTAGTCATTTTGATTAACTCTTCTAATATTCTCAGATTTCCCAACATTTTTCCATTCCTGTTATTTGGACTCTAGCAATTTTAAAAAGGTTAAAAATATACAAAAGGTGTGCATATCCACAAACTCAATTAGGGAACAGGTGCAGGACAATAAAAAAAACAAAGGCAAATGCAAAAAACAAAAAACAAAAAAAACATGAGATTTCCGCACTCTGATCCAAAAAAAGACACTTTTTTCAAACTTCACTAAAGTGATACCACCCAAGGTTAGGGCCCGTAAAACTCCTACTTCTCTGTTCTTTCCTGTTTCTTCCGAAGACGGTTTCGCTTGTGCGCCCCTGTCGTTTCAAATAATATCACAACGTTGAATGCGTCAAGTATAAAAGCCTCCAGAATTTGGGGTTTTGCTTGCGCAGTCTGCGGAAGCTCACTGAGTGGAGCCTGGCGAAAGTATAAATCCTCATAAAGAGCCTTTATGAGGACATCTCATAACATAATGCTTATTTCTTACTATGTGCCAATGTGTATTATTTAGCAAAGACAGTGATGTCCTACTCTTGTCAGATTATTTCACAGCTTGTTGTTGGAGAGAAGAGAAATGTAGAAGAGATTTTTATTTGTTTTTGTTTAATGATATGGTACTTGTACTCTGAATTGCCTTTAGCTGGATATGAAATATTTATCACCCCTGCTGCTGGCCTATGAGGACCATCTGAATGCCAAAGACAAACTCCTCAAGTTCTGTGAGGTGAGTTTGTTTGTACCCGTGTGAGAAGGATACTCTTACTCTTATTACATATTTTTGTGTTTATTTGCAATAATTAATTTTCTTTTGGGCATTCAAAGTGTATTAAATAGCAATGGCAGGACTATGTCTGCTTTGATCTGTTACATTTGTTTTGGGAATTTTAGAAAGGTAGAAATGTAAGTGATCATTTTCTAGTATATATATATATATATATATATATATATATAGATGAGTTTATACATTATTTATATATACAGTATATTATTTTTATTAACAATTACCAACGTCATGTAAATCTCAACTGTCAATAACGGACACGTTCAGAGGTTAGCATGGAGATCGTTTATCCTACAGACATTAAAGGAGATAAAAGAAACAGACACTTTACATGAACACCCTGAATCTCTTTATGTGTATATGACATCTCAAGAAAAGAGGACAAATCTGATCTTCTATACAGAAAGGAGGAACCCCATTTGGAAAAGTGCTATTAGTAAATATTTCCCCTAAACTGCGAAGAAGGGAATCTGTAAAGGTAGTCAGATCTGCATTTTTGAATCCGTTGACAACTCCTCCCATTTCCAAACCATCAATCTGTGCAACAGTGGTATTGTCTTAATTCAAGGGAATAAAGCTAGTCTCCAAGCTTTCGAAAAATCATTTCCCCAGTTAAGGAGGAAACACCTTGCACTGTTAAAGAGGGATTTGAAGAGGAGAATGGACTGTTACCCTACTCTCCAGTCAGCACATCTCCTGCCCCATCTGATGAACTGATGACTGAGCAGGCCACACACGTATCCAGTATCTTCCTAAGAAAAAGGCTCTTCTAGAGATGGAGGTGTCAGAATTAAGACAGCTAATCCTTAGCCGCCCAGATGAATTTACTATCAATAATCTTAAGGCTGAAATTAAGGATTTGTACAACATCAACATGAAAGTTAAAGAAAAACATCCACGAGTTAAAAGAAAAGCTGAAAGAACAGACTGCAATGTGTTTACAGCTTAAAAACAAGGAAAATGAATCTCCTAACAACAACTGCACCGAAAGTAACTTACAACTCCATCATGAAGTAACATCACACAGCTCTACACCTCCAGACACAGTCAATTGCCATGTTAGGACCTCACTCACACGCAGCCCCCCTCCCACGGAACACCAGCGACTCAGCCTCCAGTAGTTCTCCTTATGGACTAAATTGGAAAGAACATTGAACCCAAGAAACTGTTCCCCAGACAGCGAGTTCTAGCGTTCCACTGCAGAAACACAGAACTTGTTCGTGAACTGCTCACTAATGATGAACTCGTCATCCCGCAATGTATTATCATTCATACAGGCACGAATTACCTCCACAGTTTAAATGAAGGTACAGCCAAGGCTATGTATGAGATGGAAGAGAACATTCTCCACTACACATATACTGGTCTCCACTTTGCTCCCACGGCTCGACGTCCAACCCTCTGAGATTGATAAGATCAACGAAGAGGTCCGTCACTTCTGTTCCAGTCTGCCCAATGTACACTTAGTCCATCATAGTTCTATAAGACCATGGCACCTGCATTATGGGCTCCACCTGAATCAGGATGTAGTCAGGATTTTTGCCAAAGCAATCAAAGATGTTGCCTTTATACGCGTCCCAACAGCTGGCTATAAAGGAACAAACAGAAATTATGTGAGAATGCAGCCGTTTGATACATCTGGACCTTCATTTCACTCAAGACCACCACAAGACCTCCACAGACGACCCATGACTTCACGATGGTCTCACAGACAACAAGAGAGGAAGAGAGATGCTGAAGCCCCACCCCAGTGGCAGCCACACCCTCATCATTCAATTCAAGTTTATTTGTATAGCGCTTTTCACGATCATCAGCTCATGAACTTTCCATTAGTGATATGAGAGAAATTAAACAACTGTTAAGTCTTCTATGCAACAAAATGCTCAACTAAAATCTATATGTAACACAGCTGATGAAACAATCCTTATAACTGTTTAATTAACATTCACAACACAATGATTATTTTCATTGTGATTAATGTTATTATCGATTGTAGTTATTGTTATTATACTATATTATTATTGTTATTATTTTTAGTCATTATTCACAGTGATTTATTAATCAGTTTGAATTCTGTTTTACTTACTCTACTATTACTAGAACTTAGTTATTTTATTTTATTATTTATAAAAGGTTTTTGGTTTGGCCTTCAGATAAACAGCAGTATTTCTTAATCGCTGATCACATAAAAATGTATGTCTTGCCAATAAAGCAATATATGAATATGAATATGATTTTAGCCTCACTAATCATAGGATCTATGTAATAATCTCTCTCTAATAGTCTGGTTTTCTGTCTTTGAGTCTCTCTCTCTCTTTCTAACACACTTGCAGTGCAGCCAACACTGCCACCAGACTTACCTGCCTTGAATTTAAAGATTTCCTTTCAGAGCCACATATTATGTTTTAAAGGGACAGACAATTATTTTTACCACCCTCTCTCTGTAGTCAATGGTTGAATAATCACACTCATCAGTGATATTTGTGATAAGTATGTCAAAGACAAATTCACACAAAAAAAAACAATGCAACTTATGCTTAAAAAATGTCCCAGATACTTCTGGAAAAGATAAGATTAAAGAGATTCATTCCTGTGTCAAGGTGTTATTTTGAGTGCTTAAACATTGGTTCTGGTGAGCACTGAGGAGACTTTTTCACTTTGTGCACCTATGCAGAAGTTTCTGATGATCTTTGGCTGAGAAGAATACATTTACAGATGCACCAGAGGACGTTCATGCATACCAATATCCTTACTTGAAGTATTTTAGCAGTTTGTGGAGGTTTTTTTCCATGGCAAAATAAACATAGCCTGTGTTTCTTCTGACAGGAAGAACTACAGAGTCTGAGAGCACGTGCAGAGGAGGTAATTCAGGAAAATGAGAAACTTCATACTCAGGTCAACAAAAGTAGCGCTGTCAGCAACAAAGAATGGTGAGTATGAGTGTGTTTCTATGTAATGTAAAAGTGTATGCATTTTTGTGTGCCTGGAATGCAGTCACAGTGGACTGAAATTCCCTCCAAGAATTTTGTTTCACAGAAATTAGAGGTGGAAAAGTGAAAGGGAAAAACGTCCAGGGGGATTGCGGTAGTCCTAAGGGCGATAACAAAAACACGGCATCTTGTCTTTGAAGCATGCCTCACTCTGCTAGCCATGCTCTTATCACAGGATTGAAAGCCTGTTTGATTATGGCTGACGGTCATGGGGCTGAAGTTATGAGCATAAGAGTGAGGATGTTTCAACACAAACATGTCATTTTCACTGTTGAAAACAAAGAGAAAAAATACCAGATCTGAACTATATATTTCGTTAACGGTTCTTTCAGATGCATTCTGTTATTACCAGACTTATTTATTTGTATTCAGTTGTATTTATAGTTATTTAGGTTTCCTCTCTTAAAGTCATGAAATAATCTGACATAAAATGAAAAGTCACCCTATCTGTTTTCTAAATATATGTTATTGACCCTATTGTAAACAATGAATCCATGCATATGTTTCTTTATTTTTTTTGACCTTGTAATGTTTAATCAAAATCATAAGTCAATCTTCTGGTGAAATGACAGACTTCTCTTAATTGACTTATGCCAGACTACTGTATTCATTTAGTCTGCTTAAACTAGACTGCAAGCATGTTTCATTTCTTTGTTGCCATGGGAGCAGTGTTTGCATCAGCATGTCAGACATACAGTAAAATTGCAGCTTGATACAAATACGAATTGTGTGTGTAAATGTGAATGCGAGGAGCAGTCTTTTCTGCATTGTTTAATGAGAATGTAAATATGAAAACAACAACAACAAAAAACTTTCTCTTTACAGGACTACACCACTCCCTCAAAAAAACTTTTTCATTTTCTCAGATTTTCTGAATTTAAACCTGTCATTGAGCTGAAAAATGGGTGTGTGTGGGTTTTATCCCAAAGCTTAGAACTCAGGAAGGTAGTTTGTGTTGACTGGAATTAATGTGTATGTCCTAGAGAGATTCTTGCTTCTTTCTTTGCATTAATTACCAGCTCGTCTTCTTCATCAGTGAAAGAACTCTCATCCTGCTTGCCAGCCTCACTGTTCATTCAAACACTCACACAGGTGTGTGTGTGTGCGTGCGTGTGTGTGTGTGTGTGTGTGATGTGTGTAGGAGGCACCTGCAGGAGCAGGCTCGCTTGGTGCTGGAGGAGAATCAAGTATTGATAGAGCAGTTGGAATTACAGCATGCCAAATCTAAAGAAGCCCACAGCAAACATACACAGGAGGGTATGGTACACACAATCACACCTCATACCTCTTTACCTCATACCTTTGCCTCCTAAGAGCCATACAAAACATCTAGTCTGGCTTTGAGGATAGTCTGACAGCAGATGTAGTCTCAACTGATAGCAGTTGCTAACCAAGGCTGTTACACAACAAAAACAGCTCAAGATTAATGCTGTGGATTTCAGATACAGGCGCTACTATGATAATTATTTAATGAAAAGAAGAATATTTAAAGGGGTGATTCACAGTTTTTTTTTCTAGGCTTGATTGTGTTTATGGGGTGCAGTCTAACATGTGCTAATGCTTCGTTTTTAAAAAAACACATTATTTTTCATAATTTACCTTTATTCCACAGCGCTCTGTCCCTTCTCTGAGAAACACACTGATCATTTCCTTCTTTAATGAAGCCCCTCGCTCAGAAATAGGCAATGGGCTCTGATTGGTTAGCAATCTCAGTGTGTTGTGATTCCCTAAACCGCCTCTAGTGCGCGTCTAAACGTCCCGCCCCTCACCTCAGCAGCATGTGCTCCAGTTGTATTGTAAACAAGGCGTTGATAATATCGCTTATCAGTTTTTAGCCCGATTGAGAAGCAGAGGATATTATTGAAGAGGATCGTGCAGAACCTGTGCAAGCATGGCTTTTAATGGTAGGCCTATGTTTTTTGTTTGTTGTTGTCTCAAACTTTTAGATATGCTGTTATTTGTAAATGCTACTGCTTATGTTAGCTTTTAATATATACGGTTTTATCCTGATTAAAGCTTTAATACAGTACGGCAACTGCACGCGCGTCCATGTTTAACGCTTCTCATAGCTATGTGAAAATAAGTGTATAATTGTAACAGTTCATTGTTGGAGCTGAGCTGAATGAGAGAGAGAGAGAGAGAGAGGCAGATCATGTGCAGAGCAGGGGGACGCGAGGAACAGTATTGAGAACAGCTGCTTTAGAACATTGATTTTGAAACTTGTGAATCCATTAGAATACTTAGAAGACAGAATCGCGATTTCGTATATGATTAGATTTTTACGTGCACCTCTAGTTTTCTCTTCCTCTTCTCTAAAGCAGCGCAGCATGGCCTCGCCCCCTTTGCTGCCTTTTCCTGAGGGCGGGGTTTATCTGGGTTTGTGACGTCACGAACCCGGGAAGTAACTTGTTGTAGTCCCTACCAGCCATTTTTGTAGGCATTAAACTGCCAGAATTTTTAAAACGATATCTCTGTTTGCATTGAACTTTTAGCTTCGTAACTTTGCAGATATTGTTTATACTCAAACAGCAATGTTAGACACTAACTAACGTTAAAAAAGTAAAATCGCAATGAACCACCCCTTTAATTGCTAAAGTTAGCTTTTTTTGTAGCTCAAGAGACATAATATACTTCTTAATTTTGCTATAAGTATCAGCTTAAACATGAAAGCTCCTACCCCAACTTAATAGTCTCGTAAACTTTTCGTAGATTGATTCCCCCTGAAATATGTAAATGCATCAAAAAAATGCTGTATGCAGTGTGTCAACCAATGGATTGAGTTTGGGGATGAACACATCTGTTCACATCAAAAACGATAACTATAATATCTATATTAGTGTTGACAACAAAATATGATGACATTTGCTGTCAACAACTCAGTGAGCATTTCAAGTCAGATTGATTTTGATTGATTATTAATGTTTTCATCACTCATTAGCTGAAAACTGGTGTTATTGTTAAGGGTGTTATGGGTGTTCTATACGGAAGTTCTAAGCGGCCATGCATTATTATTTTTTTTCCTTGTTTTCTCGTTATAACGACTTTTCTCGTTATATCGACATAACGAGAGTTGTTTTCTCGTTATAACGACTTAATTTTCTCGTTATATCGACATAACGAGAGTTGTTTTCTCGTTATATCGACATAACGAGAGTTGTTTTCTCGTTATATCGACATAACGAGAGTTGTTTTCTCGTTATATCGACATAACGAGAGTTGTTTTCTCGTTATATCGACATAACGAGAGTTGTTTTCTCGTTATATCGACATAACGAGAGTTGTTTTCTCCTCTCGTTATGTCGATATAACGAGAAAATTAAGTCGTTATAACGAGAAAACAACTCTCGTTATGTCGATATAACGAGAAAATTAAGTCGTTATAACGAGAAAACAACTCTCGTTATGTCGATATAACGAGAAAATAAGTCGTTATAACGAGAAAACAAGAAGGAAAAAAATAAATAATGCATGGCCGCTTAGAACTTCCGTAGTTCTAAACTAGAGCCCTTAGAAAACTTCTAATGGGGCCACTGGATGACTTAAAAGTATTTAAATTATGAATTAATATATTCAAATAATACAGCTCACTAATATTAAAATGCTGGAATCACAGTAAGGATAAGAATTGTTTGAGATTTATAGGAGATCTCATCTTTCTTAGAGATGGTTAATCTTAAGATCCTGATTTCCTACATGTACTATATCTTATATACCTGTATCCTTACTATGTTCCTTACTGTCTTCATTCTGCATATACTGCATGCTTATTATTCATATAGATACAAATTTAAAACACTTCTTTATTTGTGTGTAGTGTGTAAAGTCTCTAAACAGCTGATGTTGTTGGAGTCAGAGAAACAGGCTCTGGAAAAAGAGCTAGAGGTGGAGCGTAAAGAGCACCATGCCCTGAAGACAGAGTTTCAGAGAATTCGCTTGGCTCTAGAACACTCTCTGAGCTTGGCTGAACATAATGCTGTGACTGACAAACTCAGAAGGTACCAAACATGCATTTCATGCTAATAGAATAGAAATTGAGTTTGAGAGTGTTTTTTTGTGGATTGAGTTTTCTTGGAAAAATATATATTTTTTTAACTTCTTTATTGATTAGTCTAAGTCTGGAAGGCAGAAGTTTTATAAAAAAGACAGAATAGTTGTAAATTGTAAAGAGATGTAATTTTTCTAGGATGTCTCATTAATTTCGGAACTAACCTAGAGAAAGATAAAGGGAGTTCTTTTTTTTTTTTATCTGACCGTTTGAATTGTGAAAGAAACAGCCTACACATTCTTACCCTACACACTGTCTGTGTGAGTGAGGTGACAAATGAAAATATAGAATAGTGATAAAGCACAGATGTACTCATCACACACAAGGACACTTACTCATTCACACACACACACACACACTCAAACATACAGACAGTTTATGTCGCTTTAGACACAAAATGCATCTTTAACTAAACACTTTTGTAGGTGTCAGTTTATTCCAAGATGCCATATCAAACATAAACCATGATTACTGAAAGAACCTTGGAAAAGCAATGCTGTTTACTCCATTTATAAAGGTGAATGCTTTAACCTTGTGTTTTTTTTCTATAATCTTTTCACTCAGTCGCCTATGCATTTCAGACAGCTGCAGGATCATGAGAGGTTGAAGAATAGTGAGGTTGAAGAGCTGTTGGCTCGTGTGAGTGCGCTGGAGGCGGAGAGAAAGACTCTGCTGCTGGACAAAACCAACGTTAACACAGACATCAAGCACATGGAAACAGAGCTCCAGCTTTCACAGCAAGCTAACAGGTGCACACATTCAAGCACATACGAACACACACATGCAAACATACAGAAGACACTTCTAATGTGCAGATTTCTTTCTTTTGTTTCTGTCTCTCTCACTCTCTCCCTAGTGTGTATGTATGGGTGAAGTGTGTATGGAAGTGAGTAATTTTTGCAATGTTTTTAAAGCCCTGTGTGCTGAGTTGGGGCCAGGCTGTTTTTTCTAGCTAATGTACAATGGATGGCTTAAGATCAACAGTGATTTGATACCAAAGCTCTGCATTTGAAACGAGATGCACTTTCTGGCTCTTGTCAATCTGGGTGAAGAAAACTGCTGAGGAGAATATAGTGAAACATGACTTTTAGCAGACTCTATAAAGTGACAATATTGAGGTTTGACATTTCATGTTTAGCTGGGAAGAGGCAGATCAGGATGAGTAACAGGCCACCGAAGCAGAGACAGATTATTTTGGCCAGAGGGCTGCAGAAACAGAAGAAGAACAGACAGGAATTGTAATAGCAGCCGCTGCGCTAGAGGACAGATGAGTAGAAAACTGTAAATCAAGAAAACAACCAATACCAGTTCTCTGATGCAGGGGAACTGCTTGCTGGAAGATTTAGACCTCTCAGTTGGTGGCTTATTAGGGCTAGAATTAGGAATAAATTTAAATTGTAGACATTAATGAGGGACTTTGTAGGGGATAAGTTGAAAGGATGTGAGCTTTTTTGAGGCTGCATTTATTTGATCAAGAGAATAGTAATGTTGTGAAATATTTTTTAAAAATGTAAAATAACAATTTTCTGTTTTAATATATTTTCAAATGTAATTTTATTCCTGTGATGGCAAAGCTGAATTTTCAGCAGCCATTATTTCAGTCTTCAATGTCACATGATCCTTCAGAAACCATTCTAACATGCTGATTTGATACTCAAGAAACATTTTTTATCATTATCAATGTTGAAAACTTCTGTGCGTAATTTTGTGGAAACAGTGAAAGTTGTTTTTATAGAAATACTAAAAGTAAAAAAAAAAATTTTTGAATTTAAAATAGAAACATTATAATGCATTTACTATCAATTTTGATGTATTTTATTGCATCCTTGCTAAAAATTAAAAAGTATTTCTTTCTTTCAAAAAATTTACTGACCCAAACTTTTGAACGGTATACTTTACATTTGTTTTATACACTGTTTTTCTTTCCAAATGATTTTATTAGCTGAATGTGTTATTTTCACAACCTGTGATGGCGAGGAACGATGGAGACGAGGCATAAACGAAACGGTCTTTAATCCAAGAAACACAGGGTACATCCAACACTGGGAATGGCAATTTTGAATTTAAAATAGAAACATTATAATGCATTTACTATCAATTTTGATGTATTTTATTGCATCCTTGCTAAAATTAAAAAGTATTTCTTTCTTTCAAAAAATTTACTGACCCAAACTTTTGAACGGTATACTTTACATTTGTTTTATACACTGTTTTTCTTTCCAAATGATTTTATTAGCTGAATGTGTTATTTTCACAATCTGTGATGGCGAGGAACGATGGAGACGAGGCATAAACGAAACGGTCTTTAATCCAAGAAACACAGGGTACATCCAACACTGGGAATGGCAGGAAAAACATGAACATAAGTAGAACCGACAGAGACAGACTAGGACTTAAATACAGGGGATGATTGGGGAAACAGGTGTATGGGATGACTAATCAACTAATTAACAAAACGAGGACAGGAACATGACCAAATAAGGCAGAGGCGGAGATCCGCGGCAGAGCCGGAGCGACTGAGGACCAAGGTGGATCTGGCGGGAGGAAGGAGCCCAGCGGAGCCGGTGGGACGGAGTGACGAGGTGCATCTGGAGGAGCGGAGTCCTGAGGCGATGGCGGGTTGACGCCCGACCAAGGCGGAGCCAGAGGGACAAGGGAGCCCAGTGGAGCCGGTGGATCGACGGGTGACGGTGGAGGTGAGGGAGCTAGGAGCCGAGGTGGAGCCGCTGGGTCTACGGGCCGAGGCGGAGTCCGGGTCTCGGAGGCTGGAGGCGGAGGTGAGGGATTCTCCAGCCATGGCGACGCTGGAGGATGGCAGACCCGCGGAGCTTGCACCGTAATGATGGTGGGCTGAGGGTGAGCAGAGGGGCTGCCAGACGACAGCAGAGGAGGTGGAGGCAGGAGAGGGTGGGCATTTGTGCGTCTCCGGGCATTCAGGGCTTAACTCTGGATCGGAAGCCCCCTCTAGGCTGAACACGGGAACAGGATGACGCTCAGGAGGAGCGGGCACTGGAGGGCGCTTTTTAGAAGTGGGCACTGGAGGGTGCTCTGGACTGGATTCGGGGACTGGAGTCCTCTCCTCTTCGCTTTGGCACTTTCGCCACACCATACTCAGCTAACCCTCAGCCGGGGTGCAGGGGGCGGAGCTCCTCTCCACGCTCACACCATCCGCGGCTTTCTCCCTCGTGGCGAGCATTGTCACCGGCTCTCGCACCTGGTCTGACGGCTTGGGCTCTACTTCCGGGGCGATCCTCCGCTCAGTCGCTCGGCATTGTGCTGGCTCGTAGATCGCGGCGGGAATTGGCTTTCCGTCATCGTTGGGCTCGGGCTTTAGCTCCACACGGTGGGGAGATGGTGGCTGGGCTCTGGGTCCGGAGTGGATCTGGCGAGATCATCCTCGGGAGTGACGGTGAGAGATGACCCATTTCTCACCAGAAGCCACTCCACAAACACGGTGAAATCCGCTCGAGGACCATATTCGGACGACAGCACTCTGCACTCGACATTTTAGACTGGCATCGTAGAATGCACAGAGCGCGTCGTCCGGGTATCTCGTATAGTCCTCGAGCGATCTCTCCCCCTGCTCCAACAAGAGAAGAAATTCTGGGCGAAGGAGGGCATCCATGAGGGAAACACAACGGAAACAAAAACACAGAGAAAAACGAGAAAACAAACAGAGGGGAAAACATGGCGGTAACTGTGATTGGTCGGTTCTTCTGTCACAATCTGTGATGGCGAGGAACTATGGAGACAAGGAATAAACGAAACAGTCTTTAATCCAAGAAACACAGGGTACATCCAACACTGGGAACAACAGGAAACACATGAACATAACAAGTAGAACCGACAGAGACAGACTGCACAGACTAGGACTTAAATACAGGGGATGATTGGGGAAACACAGGTGTATGGGATGACTAATCAACTAATTAACAAAACGAGGACAGGAACATGACCAAATAAGGGAACAGAAACAGGGGCAAACATGACACAGACAGTCCATGATCCTGACAGTTATGTTAGTGAAACGTGGAATAGATAATTAACATGAATTACAGAATGTGTTTTTATATTTGGTTGACCAGCTAGTTTTAATGACAGTAGCACTCAAGCTAATCTCCATAAGTTTGTGCAAAACTGATGATTCTTGTTTGTATATTCTTGAGTATATTTAAGGAAGCAAGGAAATCTGAACATTTGTGCACATGTGTTCAGATGGTCAATGTCACACATTTTCGTACAGCGAATGCAGAATCTTGCATATCTCTCTTCATATCCTGTTTTTTTACATTTTTCAAAATTCTGATTTCAGTGCCAGCTTTTCAATGTGGTTTCAGACCCCACTTTATGTTTTCTATTATAAACTCACATAAATACTGACTTGTGTAATATATTAAAAATGTTGATTCTCAATCGCGTCTTATCCTCTCATTGTCTCTCCCACCTTAGGAAAGCTCAGAGGCGTATAAGTGTTCTGAAGCAACAGGTTGAAGACTCTTTAGAGAAAGAGCTCATCGCTCATCAGTACCTTGCCAACATTGTCACACTTGCTGAAAGAACCACCCATGAAAGAGACCAGCTCATGCACATGGTACTTTTACAGAAACTCACACAGCTGTGCGAGCTGCCAACTGTTTACATCTCCATATGTCTTGATCTCTGCTTCTTGTTAGTTCTGCTCTGTGCTCTTCTTCACCAGACAACTTAGGTAACATAAGATGGTTACAGAGGTCATAGCTGTGCTTTTCATTAATGTGCCGATTGGAAATAATCATCCCTGAGAACTGTTCCTACACCTGATCAAGTTGTTTTTATTGAAAGTATTAAAAAGATTAGAAAAGAATATTGGAATAATTAATGTTCTAGTTACCCATACGGAGGCAACCTTATCATTGCACCTCTACCAATAAAAAAGTATTTAATAACTGTACACATGACAGAATGAAGTCATAGGCAGCAGATCAGTTGGGCCCCAGTTACTATTTTATGAAAGGTTCATACTATCCCACATCACCAATGCCCAATTCCTCGTACTTTATTTTAACTTACAAAGTGCCTATGACCTATATGGAGGCCCAGAGGCCCTGCTTTTTTCAGCACTTTGTTTTTCAGATTTAGCAAAATGAAACACTGTAAAATTTGAGCTATTTTGGTAGCAGGCAGAATAAGGAGACTGGACAAAATGTGTAATAAATAATCAAACAATAGTCAAGAAGATGTCCTTATAACTTTGTGAATAACAGGCCTAAATCTGTGTAGCTTTGTGAACTTCTCCATGTTATGGAGGGAAGAATTTAGTGCCACATTAAAGCTATTTTGGTATGCTGTTGTTGATTTATGAGACTGTGTATGAATATTCTGTAAAACATTTTTCACTGGCAGCAAGTGGCACAACTAGATTGTTCCCATTGTAATGAACAAAGCTCTTTACAATAAGCATTGTAAAGATTGCTATAGTGTTGTTGTGTCATGGTGCACTGCTCATTTACAACGTAGACCCAGTGTAACACTAGCAGTTGAGAAAGAGACAGTGTGTCTGAGACCTCTGCATTCTAAACCAGAAAATGAATGCAAGTAATTTTTATCTTATACTTCTGCAACCAAATACCTGTCTGTTGGTGCCGTGATTGTTTGTGAACTGTTTTATTAGTTTAAAGTCGCTGTGCAGACCACTGAGCTGTGATATTGCATGGATTAGATTATTTTCTGTACCACTGGTTGGTCTCATCACAGACGAACAGATTGACAGTCGTTACATCTGTCCTGAAGTGCTCTCTTTTCCCCTCTTATTTTCATTCTCTTTTCCATTCCTTCTGCTTTTTTCCCCCATGCCTTTTCCACTCTTCTTCAGATGTCTCTTCAGCTAAAGATTTAGCACATACTTATATACACCAATATTCACTTCTCGTCCATTTTCTCTTAATTACCATCTGCTTTTACCTGCTTTTACATCACTAATTGTGTTTTGGGAAGAAAGTAAACTGAGTTTTAAAACTCTCTGATGTCTTAGTCGGGGGTCACGTGCTCCTGCGGTTCTTGAGTTCAACTCAATGATCTGCTCACAGCAGTTAACAGACCACTGCAGGGTAAGATTGTCAGTGAATAACAAGATAAATCTTAATCGGTTTCCCTTATGGCTTCAGAAGACTGATGCATGAGTCATGGACTACTTTTATTATAGAATTTAAATTTTTGGATGAATTATCCCTCTAATAATTCAGTGTATGTTTTGGGACCCCTATTATTCTCTGTCGCACTTCCTACTTTTCTTTCTTTTTTCTTCTTTATTTCCTGTCACATTTTCCGTCTCGTTTTTCCCACCTTTTCTTCTTTTCTCCCTGTTGTGTTCTCTCCCTACTTTCCTCCACCCTCCACCCCTCTCTTTCTCTCTCTCTGTTTGTCTCTCTCTTCATCCGTCTCCTGGTGGCTAATTAGAAAGAACAGATGTTAGACTCGCGCAGAGAAAATACATGCACAAAATCACTAATCACTACCTCACAGAGAAGCACAAGATGGTAAAAGGAAGTGAGATCAAGCACGTAGAACACAAAACTTGAAGAAAAAAACTAAAACCAAAGCAGTTCGTATAAGCTTTCACACTGACACTGTAGATAAAATCAAAACTTTGAGTATTTCTTTTAATTACAACTGAAATTATTATTTATTTGGACTTAAGACCTTTAAAGTAAAACTGCAAGAAAACTGCTTTTGAGGATAAAGTGCACACAGTTACAATAGATAGCATGTCTCTACGATTCAGTATCCTGAGAGTTGTTCTTGTGTCTGTGTTTGAATGAGTATTTGTGAGCCACAGTGAGAGGACAGGGTACCGTGTGTGCTTGTCTGTGCAAGTGTTCTGGCATGGTTCTTTCCCAAAGGGTCAGAATGGCAACAAACTGCCATAAGTTGCTGTTCTTCTGTTTCTGCTCTAGACACTCACATACATACACTCACAAAAGCATGAGGTATATATGGTCATTCATATATTATCATATGGTCAATTTGCCACTCTGTATGGGCACAGGCAATGGTAGACAGCTGAGAAATATGCTGATAACCCTTTTTCTTGCATTCATTTATATACATATATTTGCTTTTGCATAAGTCCTGCAGTTATGATTTACCACATAGTCCTTCTAGAGTTTTCCTACATTCTTGCAGTTTTCCTACATGGCTGAATAATAGATGAACTGTAGGTGATTTATGGGTTATGAGCAGGCCAATCTGCAGATTTTTCCTAATTTTCTGAACCATTGTTTGGGGAAAATCAGTTAAATTCAGATGGATTTAAACAAGGTAAAATGTGTACAGTTGATGTCCCTTTACACCAGGGGTTCATAAATGTGTGTCAGTTGAACCCCTTTGATGACCTAAAGTAATTATTTGAGGTAACCTTTATTTATTTATTTATCTTTTAAATAAGGGTAATCTTTCAAAATATACTGAATTTTACAACGTCTTTGTATGTTTAGGATGAAATATTTTTGTTAATATTCATACTTTTATTAAAAACATTTTTTATTTATGGTGGCAAATATATTTATTTATAAAATACATATTCCACCTGGAATTAGCTGAATTACTTGCGTTCTAGTGACCTATTTCAGCAGCAGGAGGGCTTTCTGTTTCCAGCTTGTGAGCTCTGTTCTGTGCACACAGAAAAGTTCATATGCTTCCTTCATTCCATCCTGATGCATGCTGTCTCTATAGTAACAGCAGGAACACAGGAGATTGGCTGACTTGAGTCTTCATGGCTCCTGAGAGCTCTGACAGTATTTGTGCAAAGCTACAGTCTGTTTTGCTACTTACTATATTTTATATGTACAGTGGGTATAGAAATGAATCACCCCCCTTTAAAATAATCACATTTTGTTGCTTTGTTGCCTAAAATGAAGACGGACAGTTTTTGTTTTATCCAGCTGTATTTACTCACTGCAACTTGTAACATCCTAGTGAAAGATACAACACCAACATGTCAGAAAAAAATAAATAAAAAAATAAAATTACTGAATCACTGAGTTGGAAAAAGGATCACCCCCTTGCGTCAGTATTTTGTTGAACCACCGTTTTGCTTTAATTACAGCCTTTAGTCTGTTGGGATATGTCTCTACTAACTTTACACATCTAGACTTCGAAATATTTGCCCACTCTTCTTTGCAGAACTGCTCAAGTTCAGTTAAATTTGATGGTGACTGTTTGTGGACTGCAGTCTTCAAGTCATTCGACAGATGTGCGTGCATGCCTGAGAACAGATGGAAGTAATCACTTATTTTCTTGTCACTTCAAAAAGAATAAAATATGGCCCTAGTGAAATCAGACAGCAGTTTAAACCTTTACAATATACTGGAAATTGAAGTCGTATACATGATCATAGAGAGGGAGGAAGAAAGGAAAAAAGAAAAAGAGAGAGAGGGCCATTGCAGTTGCAGGCATTGTGTTCTTTGGGGTTATTTTTGAGTCTTTTGCTCTCTCAGGCTGAAGTGATGTGATAGATTGCATGAGATCGTGATCTTTTAAGAAAATAGAAGAGCTTCATACATGGGCTACCGAGGAGAAAAGTGTTTTTGTGGTAGTGTGATTCAGCATATGAATGACTGTAAGAGTCATTTATATTTTACTTATTCTGACTGCACCTTTTTCAAGTGATATCAACCAGTCATAATACCATTCAAACCTAAAGGACAGTCCTCCCTTTATAATCTTTTTCCGTTTTTCATTAGATCTTGCATGTCACATTTTTTTAATAGGTCATTTTAAATAATTAAAATAAGTATTTTGTGTTTATTATTTTATACTGTTTATTATTTAAAAAAAATTTTTTACAATACTAATTACTTGATAATACTATATATATATATAACAAAGCGACTTTTCATTTAATCATTTTTAAAAACAGATGTATTGTTGAATTTTTAAGGATATCTTCCACGTATTGTAATATGTTTTCATGGGTCTAAATAGTTTTGTTGTGGTCAGCAGGGCGGTTTCTAGGGTATTGAGGGCCCTAGTACTGTTTATCACCCTACGTGAAATATCTGGGGTCCCCAATAATCATCACCACTTTTTGTCCCATCAGCGACAGCCCTACTGGCCTGGCACTAGAGACCTGCGCAGGATGGATTTTTCAGTCCCGCTCCCGCAAGATTCTGTCCCGCGCCCGTTGAAAAATATCTTATCTGGGCCCGCTCCCGCCCGCGACATTCATGTTTTGTCCCACTCCCACCCGCAAAAGCCAGCATAAAAGTAATTTATATAGATTTTTTTTCAGCACATCAAAAAATGTACGTTAAAAGGTGCTGTAACCTCTCCTAAGATCCACAACATCCCAGCATAAATGCTCCCGATAAAATATTTTTTTATTTAGGCTAAGCATCAAAATTCACAAACCTGTTATTTTTAACAGAAAAGCAAGCATGGGCTGCTGATTGCATGGTTTGGCATGGCAGAATGCGAGCAGCGCTTCCTTTATTATCACTAAAAGCTGACATCTCAGTTCATCGCAATCTCATAAAGTGTTATAACACAATGAACATATGCACAATGAATCTTTCATAATGTCTACACTTCGTGTGTTAAAATGAGACGATTCGTGAGCACGCAATTTCAGCTCTGTGGTGAGTGGATTCTAACTTAATCACCTCTGGTTGACCATTTGCGTTGCAGAAATCAACAGCTGAGTCTATGATTGGTTACATTGCAACCCTTTAAACATGTGTTATAAGTAGAAACTCTGCCTAGCTCGTGCGTTAATCATTTTAATGTTATTAGTTTTTCTTTTTGCTTTTGTGCAACACATAAATAACAATTTATATGTTTTAGACATTTTATGTTTAGATAATTTCTATTTTGCGGGAGTCCCGCAAATCATTTTATTCTCCCGCATCCCACACACGCACACGAGTCTCTTCCCGCCCGCACCCGCACTCGCCCAACAAGAGTTGTCCTGTTGCGTTGGGTCCCACGGTACTCCCACGGGAGTGCAGGTCTCTACTTGGCACCTCATGAAGTTAGTGACACTGAATTTGGTGCTCTTCTCGCCGGGAAGACCCCCGTAGATGCCCGATTAGTGTCATGCTCACTTTCCTGCAAGATGGGTTGGAGCGAAGGCTGTCTCCCTCCACCCTTAAGGTGTATGTTGCCGCCATTACCGCACATCACGAGATCAGTAGACGGTAAGTCTGTGGGGAAGCACGACTTGGTCGTCAGGTTTCTCAGAGGAGCAAAGGAGGCTAAATCCTCCGTGCCCTCACCTGTTACCCTCTTGGAATCTCCCCTCGGTCCTGACGGCCTTGAAGGAGGAGCCCTTCAAGCCTCTGCAGTCAGTAGAATTTAAGTTTCTGTCGTTGAAGACAGTGCTCCTCACCACATTGGCCTCAGTCAAGAGGGTAAGGGACCTGCAGGCATTTTTGGTCGACGATTCGTGCCTAGAATTCGGAATGGGCAACTCTCACGTTGTCCTGAGACCCTGGCCTGGATATGTGCCCAAAGTTCCCACCACGCCTTTCAGGGATCAGGTGGTGAACTTGCAAGCGCTGCCCCGGGAGGAGGCAGACCCAGCCATTGCTCTGCTCTGTCCCGTTCGCGCTTTGCGCACTTACGTGGACCGTACGCAGAGCTTCAGGACCTCAGACCAGCTCATTGTCTGCTTCAGAGGACAGCAGAAGGGAAAGGCTGTCTCCAAACAAAGACTTGCCCACTGGATAGTGGAGGCTATAGTCTTAGCATACCAGGTCCAACGTTTACTGTGCCCCCTCGGAGTGAGAGCACACTGTACGAGAGGAGTGGCATCTTCTTGGGCATTGGCGCGGGGCACCTTGATAGCAGACATTTGTAGAGCTGCCGGCTGGGCGACACCTTACACGTTTGCGAGATTCTATAATCGCCGTGTAGAGCCCGTGTACGCGCCTCAGTTAGGCAGTAACACCGGACCCGCTCTGTGTCGATCACGCTTGTTGCGCCATTCCCTTCTACGGACCGGATACGTGCGCTTTTCTGCTTCTCAGTTCAGTTCCCCATGGCGAACCCTGTTGAAGTTCCTCCCGCACCCTCGGCGGTCAGGCGTGGCGGAGCGCCAGATGCCAGGTCCAGCACTTGTGTGTATGCCCAAGGTTAGCCCTTGTGCTGGGCTAGGTGCCCGTGTGCAGTGATTCCCCCTTCGGGTGATCCCACATGTGTATTCTTCCATGGTACGGCTCCCCTCATGGTAAACCCGTGTTTTTCCCTGGCAGACGTTCTCTGCCATCTCTGCTGCATAGTGATCTCACCCCAGGCGGGTTGAGTCTACCGCAGGGACTCCCATATGTAGTACTACCCTATGGCCAGTCCATATGTGTACCTCCACATGATACCTCTTATACGCATGATGTGGCTTCCGTAGCGTTCCCCTACTTGGGTACGCTTTCCCAGTGTTATCCAATCCCAGTGTCCCATCGCCACAGTTGCTGTACCACTGCTGTATGGGCGGGGCGCACAGTCTCGACTCCGCAGAGAAAAACTGATGTGCATTTGCACGCGCTCTCCTTTTATACCCGCGCTGTGGGGCGGGGTACATGTGGCGAAACATGCACGCCAACTGTCATTGGCTTGTTTAGTTAACACTAATCTCTAGGGCTCTCGGGCAAGATCCCAATTCGTCAGTCACGACTGACGTAACGTCTCCGTTCCCTCCTTCAGGGAACGAGGGTTACATATGTAACCGAGACGTTTCACAGCTTCAAAATCTAAACACATGCAATTATGTAAAACACTTGTGAAGTGCGGAGTTCCTTTCTGAGAACAGCAAGGAACTGCGTCGGGTGATTTGCAGAGCTTGTGATCTGGAAAAAAAGCTTGATGAATTGAACCTGACATGTCTAGAGGAGCATTGTCAAGTTTGTTGTCTGTCTGTATTGTCAAAGAGAGAATGTGTCTGACTCTCTTTTTAATTCACAGAGGCCCATGGTGACGTGCAGCTGGACAGTTTAATGAACATTAGCCCAGATCTGTAGACACATCCACCTTGTGTAAATGAGGCTGCTTAGTAGGGCTTAGCATACCTCTTTTTACAGCTGCAACACACACATACACACACACACTTTTTCACTGACAATCCTCACTCTATTACCACTAATTAAGATTTCAGACTGTACTAGAAGAGCAGCGTGACTAAGATCTCAGGTGCTGCTTGCATGTGTGTATGTTCAGAGGGATGATTAGAGTCAAAACATCTGTTCAAGCAGATTCCAAAATATAAAAAATTTTGAAGCAAAGACAAGAAAGGTTCATAAGAATTAATTGGATGGATGGTTGAATGAATGAGAGAGAACAGGAAATGTGTGAAAAAGAAAAGGGAAAAAGTCTTTGAAAAGGAGGGATGTGAAAGTACCTACAAGAGGAAAGAATATTGTGTGCAATTTATTCACAGGCTATTAAGCAGGGCTGAGCCTGGCCAGTACCTGGATGGGAGACCTCCTGGGAAAACTAGGTTGCTGCTGAAAGAGGTGTTAGTGAGACCAGCAGGGGGTGCTCACCCTGTGGTCTGTGTGGGTCCTAATGCCCCAGTATAGTGGCGGGGACCAAATGTAAAAACACACAATCTACTCCACTTTCCTGCATCGCTGCAGTTTTAAATTTATGTTCTTTTGATTCAGATACGAGGTCATGCTGTGACGTATCCATCTGCTGTTGTTCACACGGTTTCACGTGATGCAAATTTGCAGGTCAGCGTTCACCAAGCTTGAACTTTGGAACACAGCGAAATGCAAAACTTTGTGCACGAGCTTGCGTTTCAGCTCTGACGCATTCGCATGTGTATAAATGGAAGTCAATGGAACGTGCAGTGCAGTGTGACCACCCTTTTAGCTGTCCTTCACTGATTGTTGAATTTCATTTAGAGAATGTGGTGTGCTGTGATTAGGAGATTTTTTCCTCCGAAATGCATTCTCATGACTGAGTCCAATTAAATTGTTGTTAAACCAACCATAGTTAATGCAGATTTTCTTTTTGTTTTCAATGCATTGCATAAGCATGCATAACATTATTCATTGCCGGCAGAGAGAAACAGTTCCAGTTTTGATTAAACACAAACCCAAGGTGCTGTCTATTGTTCTAGTATTGACCGACTAAGGTGCGTGTGTCTGGCAGAATTCAAACTCTGTCTCTTGCTCAAGTTCAGAATGATAAATGGTAGGGCTGCACGATAAATCGCATGCGATATTTAATGCGTATCTTGTCAGTAAAGCTGGTTCTGTAATCAGCGGTAAATCTCCATCACGTGTGTGCTTTCACATGGACTGAGCAGTTGTTCACTGACAAGCTGGGCAAAACCACGATCATATATGATCATTAAATATCGCATGCAATTTATCGTGCAGCCCTAATAAATGGCTCTCATTGGATCTCAAGGTAAAGAACCTGCAGGGAAAAGAAACACTGAGCTTGAGTGAAGGATTACAGAGCCGCTGTGCTTGTTGGAGTCAATGTTACCTTTAAAGATATATTTTAGATAAAGGTTAAGATTTAGGTTAAGAGCCAGAGCAAAGAGCAAAGAACTCAGAGCAAAGGTTATATCGAAACACCTATGGATAAGCAAAAAGAGCCAAGTTTCAGCCAAGACTGACTACATCACCTCAACTGTAGCTGTGAGATTCACAGTCATGCAGAAAATGGCACTCTCTTCAAATGTTCCTAGCTGTAGGCCAGGTGTCATTGGGCCTCATTTACGAAACGAACGTACGACAGAAAATTGGGCGTGCCGTACAGTCGCAAAACTTGGAATATATCAATATGGACGTGAACGGTGGCTACGATCAAATCTCATGTCTGGTCTCAGCTCGTGTACGCAAGTTTTAACTTGTGCGCTGCATAGTAAATACGGTGGAGAATTGTAGAACGATTTGTCCATTTTTATTTTCCTGACAGTCAAACGAAGCTCATTAGTTGATTGTTAACCAGTAAGATTAGAATGTCTTTTTTTGGGGTTTTATACAGGGCTTTAGCTTTATTTGCGCGAATAGCAGCATAAACAAGACCATGAGGATTCAATCGTCGCATCATGCACCTGCAGCGTTTCTGTGAAAGGAGAAAAACAGAAATTAAGTCT
>NW_015505687.1:534694-558435 GCF_001515645.1 Sinocyclocheilus grahami
TGGGCCTCATTTACGAAACGAACGTACGACAGAAAATTGGGCGTGCCGTACAGTCGCAAAACTTGGAATATATCAATATGGACGTGAACGGTGGCTACGATCAAATCTCACGTCTGGTCTCAGCTCGTGTACGCAAGTTTTAACTTGTGCGCTGCATAGTAAATACGGTGGAGAATTGTAGAACGATTTGTCCATTTTTATTTTCCTGACAGTCAAACGAAGCTCATTAGTTGATTGTTAACCAGTAAGATTAGAATGTCTTTTTTTGGGGTTTTATACAGGGCTTTAGCTTTATTTGCGCGAATAGCAGCATAAACAAGACCATGAGGATTCAATCGTCGCATCATGCACCTGCAGCGTTTCTGTGAAAGGAGAAAAACAGAAATTAAGTCTATAAAAGGAATAAAATCAATAGGATCACACAAAATATATAATAGGCTATAATATAATTAACAGATTAACAAAAGGAAAAAAAACCCACTGTGCAACAAATATATGCTACGCTCTTTTTTGTGACACACTTAATGCATTTTATTTATTTTCTTTATATCTTTATTTGATTTAATCCCATCTGATTGCTCAGGCACCTCACGCACACACAAACAACATTATTTCTACCATTGCCTGACATTTCAACCATTCATCATCAAACTAAAATGCAGTCAACCAAACGTAAAAGTAACACTGTTTATTTTAAAAGGTCTGCTATAAAATCAGCGTGCAGCGTCCAAACAAAAATGTTTGCGCATGTGAAGGATTTTACACGGATATTAAAACATGAGTGAAGTATAAAGCCATGTTTAGGCTACATATTGAATATTAGTTATGCAAACAAATGTTACAAATATGGCAAAAATGGAAACATTTGGATTCTTGTGGTTTGAGACAGGCTCGTGAGCCCAATGCCGTTTCAGTTTTGCTTGACATTTGTATGCTGTTTATAATGAATGCCACGATATCCTAATTTATGTTTTATTTTACAGTTTAATATATAATTTTATAACTACTTATTTTTCATTCTTGTTCTGTTCTGAATACCGTTAAATTTAAAATATTTGTTGTAGAGTGAGGGGAACTATATAAGCTGTTTATATTTACCAGTATTTTAATATACATATAAATTACATAAATTAATGTAGCCTAATTGTTTGCAATTACAAGATTAACGGGTGTTTTTGGAGTAAGATCAATTTTTCTTTCATGAGATTACTTCCTCTTTTTGGCCGGGTTTCATTTCTCCATGTAGTAAACTCTAGGGGCGAGGCTTCTAAACGAGGGTGTTTTTAGGGGCGTGATATTCAAATGACGATTGTTTTCTGCCGCCACATTTATCAACATGCGATCATTCGTACGATGAGATTGACGACATAAGAATTTTTCATGAATCACACGTGAACTGTCGTAAGTTCATTTGTGCGCACAGATCTGCACTCGTTTCTACGTTAAATTGATAAATGAGGCCCAGTGAGTTTAGATAACATCTTCCACACATCTTTCCCCCTCTCCTTGCCTGCACTCTAGCACATGCAGTGTTATATGGACTGTTTGTGCTCTGTTATTGAATTCCAGGAATGTTTTCATCATGTAAGCTCAGCCTGAAAGTACACAACACCATTTTAATTTGTGTCACTACATCAGACCTCAAAAGAGCATTTTCACATTTTGATGTCAGTGAGAGAGAGAGAGAGACAGAAACTCCATTGTAGTGTGACAGTGGTTACAGTTATTAATTCCATAGGCCTAGAGGGTCTTTTTTAAAGAGATGGACAGAACAACAACGTGGGTCAAATCTCTTTATTTAAAGTCCCCTTCTTACCGCCGTGGTTACCCACCTCTTCACTTTGTAGTATCTACAGTAGTCTGTCTTTAACCAGACAGACTAGTCCAGTATTAACCTGCAACAGTGCTGCTCATGGAGCCTTTTCATTGAGAATCAGGGCACACGGTTTCTTTCACAGCAATGAAAATCAACCACAATAAAACTTTATTCTTTATGGCCCATCCACTCTGCCTGGCTTTGATAAACATTCCAATCGTGCATCATCATCTGCTCTGCATGGAGAACATTTCTAAGGTCAGCTTTTTTACTTTAGAATGAGCTTGATGGGTGTGGGCAGAAACTGTGTTAAGCTAATCGTGTTTCCTCCAGACTGGCCTTCCTCTTTAATGCTTGACTCGTCCTCTTATCACAGCTGCTTGTACACATCCCTTCATAGCAAGATGGTACAAATTGCATTTGTTTTGCAGCGAGGATATTCAGATGCCTAAAGCTTATTTTTATCTCCTCTCTGTATGGTGAGATGATGTAGCCTATGATTTCCACTGGCCTGTTTTGTACCAGTCAACTCCTGTTGGAGCAGTCGCACATGCCCTGGCACAGACACTGGCAGAAGCCGTAGACTAGACAGACTGTGAGACTGGACGGCACTAGGCTCACGCACACAATCCCCAGAGTCACTCTCTGGATCACCAGCAAGTAGATGCCAAGTGGCAGCGAACCGAAATAGAAAAAGCCCAGCAGCCACACCAAGACTCGCGGCACATGATTGCAGAACTTGGACAGTGCGTCTTGGTCCACGACACCGCTGTTGGATGCTACGGAGACTGAGTCCAGACTGTGGTCGCCGTAGTAATCAGAGCTGGCATTTTGGCTGGGCGAGTGCTGCTGGTCCCGTTGAACCTCCATGATGGTGATGACCAGGCAGTTGGAGGAGTCGTGGGATGGGCTGTCGTTGGAGGACAGGCTCTTGGGCGTCAGTACTACCTCCTTACTGTGGTCCGAGCTCCAGGACTTATCCCGCACAGCCAGACGAGACATGATGTTTGAGTCGTCTGGCAACCCAGCCACTTCATACTCGCTGATCTGCGTCTCATGACGGCAGAAAGGGCAGCTGATGGAGCTGGAGCCATCCCCCATGTCCAGGATCTTATTGAGGCATCTGGCGCACACGCGATGCAGGCAGTCCAGAATCTTGGGCTTGCGGCTGTGTGCATTGAAGCGGTGGTAGCAGATTTTGCACTCCAACTCATCGTTGCTGGTGCTGTTGAGGCTGGTGTTAGTATTAGCGCTGGCATTACCAGAGCTCTCCTCCGGTCCAGCCTGAGCACAGCTCATTGTGGCCTCATGCTCTGGGGAAACAAGAAAAGGATGTTAGCACTGAAAACGACAACATGCACAGTTACAGCGATACAGTATAAGATTAGAGTGACAGTTTTTTTTTTATTATTTCAAGAAGTAAGGGGTAAGATTAAATTTTCCTTTTGACAATAAATTTCAGTAAATTACATCTATTTATCACATTTATTTAATGGTTATGCTCTTGTTAATCTTTTCATCTGAACATCAACATTTGTGATATTTATTATTTATTATATCTGAATAATTTTAAGGTTTATTGTTTGTCATTGGATAATAGTGATCTGTTTATTATTGTGTACACATAAATTTGTTTAGATTTGTACTATAACAAATATTGTTAATATTTTGAAATGAAAAATTAGAACCTTGGGTGAATAAACAATTTGGATAGAATGTTCCCAGTGGCATGTTGTTGCTGGTGTTTTCAAATGTAATTATCTAATGTAATAATATAACAATTCATAATAATTAGAATTTTTAAGTATACGCAATTTGTCAAAATGCATACATTTTTATAGAATTTTAAATTTAGACATTGGTCAATTACTCCTTTTTCAAATAATTAAATAAATAAACATCAAGGCCCCGTGTCCACCAAAGCGTTTTTTTTCTGAAGCTAGTGTATTTTTATCAATTGGTTTCAATGGGAGCGGCACATTTTTTAAAACCCCAGGAGCGTGCCGAGCGCTGAGCGTCTTTTTCACGCTGAGCGCTCTGGTGTTTTTTCTCGACGCCGAGAGTTGAAGAATGTTCAACTTTGGGTAAAACGCAGCTCTCATCACTGTCACTTTTTAGTCAGCTGACCTATCACAGTGGAGGAGGGGCGGGACTAATACCGACCAACCGTCACACCCTATTTGTACTACGACTGATCTGATACAGTGGAGGTTAATATTGCTTGTCTCCGAGTATTTATGTCTTTACCAGATGGAATTGCCGGACTACCATATTATTGTTATGAAAAATAAGGCTTGGAGAAACATTTCATTTGCGTTTTCAGCAGAGCGCCTGCCGTTTTCAGCTGGCTAAAAACGCTTTGGTGGACACGCAGCCTAACAGTGAAATCCTATGTATTTTACACTTTTTGCAAAAATAATAAATAGTTTTACTCCAAGTAGGTCTTCAAGTCTTATTCCTGTTCATAATTTTTTATTTTGTCCTAAAAAACAATTGGGTTGACCAAGCAATTTGGTCCATTTGTTTCCCTTATTTATTTAAGCGATGATGCATCATCATCTTGTAGATACTAAACTCATCTTGCAATATGTTACAGTTTAACTGTAAATGCACAATGTTTTTAAGGGGGCAATCTGCCCCAATCTTACCTTATTAACAGTGTCCCTCAAATGTGATAATAGTTCACAGGATTTTCTCCTTATTATTAATCCACAAATATTAGATCTTTATTATTTTTATTGTTAAAAATAAATTTCTGAAACTTCAGAAGCATTTTGTCCACCATTTATATCAAACTGAAATAAGCTGTCATTTAGAATGAATGGCATTATGACAACAGTAAACAAATATGTGGGTTTAGTCACTGTAGGGGATTTCATACAGGAAGAGGTTCCTACAGTGTGTCATGCAATCATGCATTAGTGCATTGTTAGTGTGACTGTAATATACTAACACCCATGCTATTACATCTTCATAGGAAGCTTCCTACTGTGCCACATGGGTGTTTTCAATGTCTCATTCAGTCTGCAACTCTCCAAAGGCCTAATTAGGCTGTTTTGTTAATCGCTGTTTGTGAAATTAATTACGGAAAGAAACGTGGGATCGACGTGGCGATTTTGCTTCATTGTCTTGGGGAGCCAACTGTTTTTGTTTCCCTAATGTCACCCAGCCGTTGTTATACTGAAGGAAAAGGTGCCAATTGTTATAGGAATGAAATAGTGGCCCTTTGGGCAAAGAGCTTGCTCCTCCAGCATACAAACCTCTCTCTATTATTAATTACAACAATGCCCATGCATAATTGTATTTCTGAGAGGAATTTGTTTTGCTTTGCTGGATAGAAAAATAGCCAGCAGAGGCTCTCATTAGAAGCCCAATAAAGAAACAGGATTGCAGGCTGTTTAGGGTTCAGACTGTATTTGCAGAGACTATTTAGTTCACAGATTAACAGACTCACTGTTTCCAGTCCCTGTTCAAATGTATCATCCATTTTTCAGATGCATATCAGTGTGATAAAAAAATGAGTGTGAATGAGAGTGGCAAGCATTGATTGATGTAGTAATGGTAATGTACTGCAGTATTTGTGACTCCATTGTGTATTGGGACATGAAAGCTTTTCTTCTCTTTTTTCCCCTCTGTTCTTCTTTCCCTCCTTGCCTTTTTCCTGGCAGTAATGACTTATGGTGTTTTAACATGATTTTCAGAGGACAGATGTGCTCTGAGTTCTCTATCCCTGGTCTTAACATCTTACATTTCAAATCTAATATAAAGAGCTCATTTGTAGCTTAAATGGATAAAATCAATTTTGTCATTGTAATTGTATCTCACAAAAAGCATCGAAATGGGGACCTAATGAATGTCATGGTTTATAAATTATAAATGTTACATAAGCTGTTTTATATCACTCAGGAGAGTAATATGTTGGCGTGTACTTGACGCAGTAGTCTTCCTTGTAAAATCTATTAGTAGAAGGATCAGTTAGCACATAATTCATCTACAGTTGAGTAATTAGAATATTTCTGGAGTGTTTTTCTATTCTAAAATAAAATCGCATGTTTGAGACAACACTACTAGTGTTGGAATACTCTCTCAACAGACAGAGATTCTGTCATAATGACAAACATCTAAAAAAAGACATAGACTAATATTTAAAGTCATCATGAAATCAAAAGGGACAATTCTCATTTCTTAATGGAATACTGTAGTGCAGTGGTTCTCAAAGTGTGGGGCGCACCCGCCGGGGGGGGTGCACGAGTATTGTAGGGGGGGCGCGGGCCAGCCAAACAGCCAAAGGACGTAACTTAGAATAGAAGATGGATCGGTTTGTGAAAGGGAAGAGAAAAGCCATAGATGAAGTCGCACAGACCCAGGCAGGTGCTGACCATTCAAAAGCTAAATGCAGAAAATATGACGAGGCATATCTTGCTCTCGGCTTCACTCACCGTGTCTATACCGGACGCTACAGTTGTCGCGTTGCTCCGCAATAGCTCTACACTGGACGTGACAAAGCGGCCATTGCAAATCATTTTAACTTTGTGTCAATACATCATAAATAGAACAAGGCATCAGTTTACTGTTGGGGATTTGGCGTGTCGTGTCGCGCCAGTGTAGACAGCGTCACTGATTATTTTATTATTTTATTAGCATTACTCATGCAAGGGTGTCGGCGGTGAAACCGGTGGAGCGAAATCCCCCACAATTGACTGCAAACTAGCATTCAGATCTGCCTCCATTTTGTTAGCAATGCCCCAACTTCCAACGATCCAATCAAGTCCCGCCCTCTCATTTCAGATGCTGTTTCACTCAGATAGACGTCACAGTAGAGAAGAAAAGACAATCACAACTTCCATTTCATGCCGACTTTAATACATATCTGTGCTACATAAATAAAGCAGTACTATGCAAAGTGAGCAAACGCAGACACCGTTTTGAGAAATGTATCAGAATATTTCCTTTGATACATAAGCCTTACACCTTTACAGAGGTTTTAACATTAATGGGATAGTTCACCCAAAAATGAAAATTACCCCATGATTTACTCACCCTCAAACCTAGGTGAATATGACTTTCTTCTTTTAGACGAATACAATCGGAGTTATATTAAAAAATGTCCTGGCTCTTCCAAGCTTTAGAATGGCAGTGAATGGGGTTGGGATTCAATAGTCCAATAGGAGTCCAATAAACTGCGTCCATCCATCAATAAAAAGTGCTCCACACAGCTTTGGGGGGTTAACGAAGGCCTCCTGAAGTGAATTGATGCGATTTTGTAAGAAAAATATCCCTATTTAAAACTTTATAAACCTTAATCTCTAGCTTCCGCTAAATGTCGTATGCGTGTTCACTAGAGAGTGGTGTTACAGTAGGATGTAGGCGTAGCGTAAGCTCCGGTGAGAAGTGACGAACATGGAAGTGCAGAGCAAAAAGCGAAACAAAACACCGGTCACGAATTAGAAGTACAAAATGAGGATCAACCTGTGAAGCTCTGGTGAACTCCATGCCCAAGAGGGTTAAGGCAGTGCTGGAAAATAATGGTGGGCGCACAAAATATTGACACTTTGGGCCCAATTTGGACATTTTCACTTAGGGGTGTACTCACTTTTGTGGCCAGCGGTTTAGACATTAATGGCTGTGTGTTGAGTTATTTTGAGAATTGACACTGTTATACAAGCTGTACACTCACTACTTTACATTGTAGCAAAGTGTAATTTCTTCAGTGTTGTCACATGGAAAGATATAATAAAATATTTACAAAAATGTGAGGGGTGTACTTCTGTGAGATACTGTAAGTCAAGAGGAGACTAGTTTTCATTTGCTTCCTTTGCACCTGTAAACAAAACTAGATGCTCACGAGACTAGCATATTCTCACCGGACCTTACGTTACTCCTACGTCATACATCATCCGCTGGAACGCCACTCTCTCGTGAACACACCTTCGACAGTTAGCGGAAGCTAGAGATGACTGTTTATAAAGTTTTAAATGTGGATTTTTTCTTACAAAAATGCAATGATTCACTTCAGGAGGTCTTTATTTAAACTCCCGGTGCCGTGTGGAGCACTTTTTTATTAATGGATGGATGCACTTTATTGGACTTCTATTAGACTATTGAATCTCAACCCCCATTCACTGCCATTCTAAAGCTTGGAAGAACCAGGACATTTTTAAATATAACTCTGATTGTATTCCTCTGAAAGAAGAAAGTCACATACACCTAGGATGGCTTGAGGGTGAGTAAATCATGGGGTAATATTAATTCTGTTTATGATTTAGCACCTTGTTCTTTCACCTTCATGGAAACATTAACCCTACAGAACATTTCTGAGCTGCTCTTTAAGTGAGATGATTTCATGTTTCCTTGTAATTATGTGTGAGACTGCTGTGAGCCTGACTACAGGTTTCCTGTTCTCTCTAACTAACAGTTGATAGTTAACAGGAAAATGTAGCAGTCCAGACTGCCGAGTTCACAAATAAATAAAATGGTCTTTTGTTATTGCTGAGTCCCACTGGATATTAAAGCTTGTACTCACACAATGAAGCAAACACAGGCACTGCGGTTTTGTCAGCACACATAGGGAACACAGTTTAATTATTGTATTGCTGTTTGCTTAAGCTAGTTGAGTGATGTCACATATGCCCATAAAAACCAACCCATTCCAACCTACACTAAAGTTCAAACGCTGGGGGGCAACTTATGACCAAGCAGTTGGAGGAGTCATGCACATTTATTTTATTAGCAATATTGTGATATATTGGTATAAATAAAAATAACTGTTTTCTATTTTAATATATTTCTAAATGTCATTTATTTCTGTGATACAAAGCTGAATTTTCAGGAGCCATTACTCAAGTACAGAGTAATTGTTAGCAATACTGAAAGTTGTGCTGGTCACTGAAAAGCCAGTTGTGTACTACTGGCTAAATGGCAGCCCTGCCTTCATGTTTCAACCTGCTGGACAGTCTACAACATTTCCTTCCCACCAAATGCTGGTGTGAAGTATCCTGATAAATTTTTAGGTGAAACTATCCCTTTAAGATAAAATAAAGCATTAGAATAGTGCTTTACTTAGAAAATGTCTTGAGTGTTTTCTATTTAAGATAAAATAAAGCATTGATGTCACTCACTTAGCATCTCTAGTCTAATCATACTCCAGGAGATGTACAGTGTGTGAATCAAAGCTCCTTATTGGAAAGATGTCAGCAAGAGTCCTTTACGTCACATACAGCAGCACACACAGTTCATTAAGTAGCTTTCAAGTGCAATCACGTAGACTTCTTGAATTTAGTCGCCTCATTCATCTCGCTCTCCAGAGACCTGAGAATTCAAAGTCAGTTCTATTATTTAGACCATCTTGTATATGTAAGATACAAGGTGTGAGAGTAAGGGAGAAAAGACAGACTGTGAGTGCTTATCTGTTTTAACAATAAAGGCAATGCTATTTAAAGCTCTGTTCAATCATTTATAGATGATGATTATGAATACCTTCTGAATAGTGAGCTATAAAGGGAAGCTCACTGGATGCTGGGATCTGCTCTTAAGGCACGTGCGGATTTGTTAATATTTCATTACTCAGGGCTGTGGTTTGAAATCCTGCATTACCAATCCTTTTTTCCGAAGCCAGACTCACACTAATTCTCATACTGTGAGAAAATGATTAAAGCTCTGGCATTGAGTGGGTTAAACCAAAGAGACTGGTGGCTCTGTCTACCCCAAAACCAAATAAATCCACATTTTCAGCCAAGTTCATGTTCTCAATAAACCAGACTGAGCTCATCATCTCATAACTGTGACATTTAATATGATCATTCTTTCTGTAATAATATAATGCTGCATCCTTGTGTATTGAATGTGACCATTTACCTCATTAAGTTGGACAGCAAATCTTATAAACAGGCAGTAATGTCTATGTAACATGTTTAATTATTGTACTTTCAGGATAGAGATTCAGAGCACGGGAAATAACAGTCTGCTGCATTTCAATCACAAAGTGGTACAAATTAAGAAATACCTCAGTGACAGACATTCAGTGCTCTTTTTCATTCTAGCTATTCATACAACTCTTTATTGATCTATGATAGTGATTACTGAGATTAAAAATCATTAGATCACAAGTTTACCTGTTTTCTTCTCATAATCATGTGTCATTTCACAGATGTTTAATCTGTGTATCAGGCTCAGGCTGCACATACACACTCTCTTGTGCTGTATTTTCAGCTTGAGCACAGCAGTGAGAAAGTGTTTCTCGCTTGTTCTGTTCCAATTTTGCTACTTACTGTCATCTTAAAGAGCATGAGACAATTCATCTTGCAGCGAGGTCTGCACAGTATAAACGATGTATTATATAAATATATATTTTATGAAACATGTTGAACTCTATACCTTCTAGAAAATCAAAGCCATAAATCTAAACAAGTTGTATTCCAAATTTGAGGTTGATATCTCAAAAAATGAGCTTTCAGTAAGATTTTTTTTGGGCGCAGTACCAAATTTACCCCATTAGATGCCAGCAAAACTCTGCTGGGGCACACAGTGGTTGGATTTGTGATTTGCAGTAGAGTTTTTCTCTCTCAAATATTACAAGAACACACACACACATATTTTTTTGTCCAAATAAATGTCCAAAAGGTCGCACAAGGGTTAAATCCTGGCGGTTTTTACAACCATCGGCTGTGCAGGATTGTGGTGTCTTCGAATGTTCATTAATTATTATGGTGAATGACGTCAAGCTCACCGTTAAAGATGGCGGACACGTCTACGTGCTTGGAGCTGTTGAATGAGGCATCTACGTATACATATCTATGATCGCGTCGCTGGACTAGTCGTGTCCATTTTTGGAAGGCCAAACAAAGTAGTTTAGCTTTCACAACGAAACAGCGTCACACACCACGGCCTACAGTGAGCAGAGGCCAGGGGCTAGCGTGAGGAACGGCGGGAACGGTGAGCAGAGGCGGCTTTTAGAAGCTCCGGTTGCTATAGAAACAGTCAGCCTTCTGCACAATTAGGATTGAATAAACAGCTTTTTAGAGGAAACAACTTATCATTTAATGAATTGACAGTCTATTGGCTAATTGAACTGTTTTGAGTTTACACCCCAAAAAAATGCTGTTTTATAAGAGAAGTCACAGATTTTGTGCGACAGGTGGGATTCAGCTTACAGCACTTCTCATTTATTCCTATGGTTTCTATAAACGGCGATTGAGTGTCGCACCGGGAACGGTGAGCAGAGGCGGCGGGCTTGAGAATGGCGCGGCCAGCGATTTTGATGAAGGAGCGTCCGGAAGGACATGTGACGACTCCGTGCTGGACTCCGCTTCGTCCACGGTGAAAGTCGATCCGGCGTAGAATTTTGAATTAATACTAACAGTTAAATGGTTTAAAAGGTTTTAAAAGTATTTTTTTCCCCAAGTTTGCTGCACTGTTGAAGAAAAATATACGTGCAGCCATGCGGGCCTACAGACATATTTTGCTGCGCAAGCGCCTGCACTTTCACTTAACTGAAGTAGTAAAGGCAACACAATGGAAAAAGGCAATATTGGATAAATTGTTCTGAATGGGTTATAGCTTAGAAAGTGCGCAAAGAGTGCTCCCCCTTATAATCATTAAAAAGTTGTCACTCATCTTGGTTCTTCGCGATCTCACAAAGGTCCGATATATTCAATGAAGCGCTACACTACTGTACAATTAATCTCTTATTTACATCGTGTGTACAGTTTGTTTGTTCTAATAACAGGAATTGCGAGTGCGCACAACTCCGAACACTGAACAAAACTCCTGCTTTATGAGCGATGAGTGGATTCTAATGTAAACACCTCTGATTGGCCACTGCGTTCATGAAATCAACAGATATGTCTGTGATTGGCTACAATGCTCAATGCGGCAGATCATCTTAATTTGTTAATTATTTAAGTGAAAAATATTTTGTGTAGGCCTATTTATTTAATTATTTTTATTTATATTATTTTATTCTGTTTTTCTTTTGTTCTCAGAAGCGCTGCTGGTGTATTTTTAATGGGTCACAGACACACGCCCATTCTGTTATTTATTTAATACTAATTTAATATTCAAATCTTCTCAGTTAACGGTTAATGTTCAGATAATGAGTGGCGGTTGTCGGTCAGGAAAATTAACCGAAATGAGCATCCCTATTCAAAAGCACAATTTAGTTTGACTACTTTAGTCACTTAGACTGTCTTGACCTCCTACTGCATGTCAGGGACCCCAATAACAGCAGTCTTCACATTAGGGATCTCAGCTGACACGTCATATGCTGATCTACACTTCTTAAAACAGAAGTTCATTTACTGCATTGGCTTCCATGCTCATTATGATTAATCTCCACTTTTCAAGTACTGAACAGTGTTTACTTCCATTCTCTGATTATTAGATACACTACGTGACAGTAAAGACATTTAGAATGTTATAAAAGATTTCTATTTAAAAAAATGCTGTTCTTTTGAACTTTCTATTCCTCAAATACTGAGGCTAGAAAATTGAATCACAAGGTTTCCACAAAAATATTAAGCAGCACAGTTGCTTTCAACAAATATTAAGAAGAAATAATAAGAATTTTTTTTTTGTACACCACATCAGCATATTAGAATGATTTCTGAAGCATCATGCGACGCTGAGAACTGGAGTAATTCAGCTTTGCCATTTCAGAAATAAATTACATTTGAAAATATATTAAAATAGAAAACAGTATTTTAAATTACTTCATAATATTACATTTACCATATTTTTGATCAAATAAATGCAGCCAAATAAACACAACTTTTGAACAGTAGAGTATATCTAAATATTCTGTTATTTTCTAAATATATATGTTAAATATTATATATAATAACGACAGAATGGCAAAACACTTTCTGTTTGTTGTGTTTAAAAATCTATTTAATATCATGCTGTGATGTTGTGAATAGAAAAGTGCAAGAAAATTATATCAGAATTAGTAGAAGCGCTAAATTTGTCATGTTCCAGTTCAGCTTTGGACTGATGGATGAAATTCAGGTGGAAAGCAGCAGTGAGATTGCAGTGAACATGAGCCTTAATGAAAACTTTTCCAACATCAGGAGTCTCCAGGCAACCACCATGGTTACGATGGAGTCGTTCTGTGAGTCATATTACACCGATGTCACTACCTCCTTGTTGTCCATACTAACATGATGGACAAGCCTAATTAAAGAGGTTTAGCTCATAAATTCCACACTTGTCTTCTTCATTAAAAACCACCAGTTTACCAGTACAAATAGTTTTGTCAATTGTAAATGTTTATTGCCTTTACTGAAAGAGGTGAAATATCAGTTGTGAAACTTAAACCCAGAAGCTTAGTCAGCTGAAAAGAGACTACAAACCAAAGTCTTTTACATTTCTTTTCATATTCAAAAGTATACCTGGGGCCAGATTAATAAAACACCACGAATCTTCTTATTAACTGCTATTTTCTTCTTATTTTCTAACTTAAGAATAAAGTTAAGAATATTTTGTGTTCCCAAAAACATTTCTTAAAAATGTTCTTATCTTTTAAGATTTAAGATTGTTCTAAAGACAAATTTGAGAATAATGATTTGAAATGTTCATTGTAAATAACCACTTAAAGTTAGGATAACCTACACCTTGTCTTAAATTCTCAAATGTAAGATCTTTCATGAATTTGAGTTGTTAATGTAAACAATGGCTGGTCACAATTATGCGTTTTGCGGAATTTGAAATTCACTAACAATTATACAAGAACTACTTTAAATAAGGACCTCATTCTTAATTTTATTTTCAGAAGTATCATTTTCAGAAGTACACAGATACAGGACACATTCACTCTAGAGAGAGCTAAGGAGACGGAGAGCAAACGATTGCAGCAGAACACTCTTTAGACAGGCTCTTTAAAAATACATAACACATTGGAAAATGTGACTCCAAGAGCTGAACTCCCATGACGAAAATAGTGTGTCTGCTTATTATGATAATTACGATAATCTTCTGGGGGCGCAAAAAGATGGCCTTTGAGGTGTTTTGATGTCATTTTCTCCTTAAGAATAAAAAAAGATTTTCTTGAATCTGACCCCTGGTTGAATTACATTTGACATGTTGAACTTCCCAAGGGATTCCCTACATTGTTTAGCCTCATTCTGACCACTGTCTAAAAGAATATGGCCATGAGTAGGGCCTATTCATTTTGGCAGCACTAGTTTTGACATAAAATGCCTGAGGAGCTCTTAGGAAGAGGTTTTGTATGGAACAGCAGAGTGCAAAAGAGAATACCAAACTTTCCAAAGACAGAAAAACTTAAAACAGAAGTGAAAGAAACTGCAAATGGATGATCCTGCTAACAGCTCCAACTGACAGACTTATCCTGATGGTAAGAATTTCATGGATAAATCAGTATAGCCACGCCTGTTATCACAAACTCAAATTCAATACATCACAATGATATAAATAAAATTATATCACAAACTGAAATCACATTAGCAAAACACCCACTGCAGTCCCCCAAATCTCACTGAAATCACTTCATATTGGCAAATTTGTTTTCAATATTAGTTCCAGTTCTCCTTAAAGGTGCACCAAGCGAATTTTGCCAAACAATGTTGATATTTGAAAGCACCAAAACAAACACACCCGCCCCATACCCCAACAGGACCTCGCCCCACACGTAAGTACACAACCCTGGCAGCGACGATGGCAGAATCTGCTATGCCTGCCAGACGAGGGTATGATGTCACAAACAAGTGAAAGTGATGTGTGTTACTATGGTAATTCAATGTAAACTCACCTATCAAGACGAAACAAAGCAACCTCAGCGTCCCATTCCAGGCCTTCCCGCTCCTTGAGTTCTCTGCACCTCTGGAAAGCTGCTCCGATATTTACGCTGGTCCTACCTCTCGCCTGATCGTAACCCTTCTTTTTAATGATTTTCCTCTTTTTTTTTTTCTCTCGATCTGCTAATATCCATCCTGTGCACTCACTGAGTGCTCTCTTCTCCCTATCATTACTAGACAAGCCCCTTACTGCTGATTGGCAGCGAGTGTGTTTTGGGACTCGGTCCGGCACTGTGGTCAAAAGCGTTTTTCAAATATTACTTAGTGCACCTTTAATGGTTTTGTGGTTTGTCTGGTGGCTGCTCAGATACTCTTTGACATGATCAAAACAACTCTAAAGTCTCACTGCATCTCACTGAGGTTTTGGAAGAAGAGAGAGGGAACAGACAAGCAGAGAGAGTCTGAATTGCTGTAACTGAATGCTCACACACACATGCACTGAAGGAGCTGTTGCCTGAGGCATGTTTGTGTGGAGTGTTATTGATCGATGTGTGAAGGAAAACTTGGACCTATGTGTTCTTAAACCCCACAGAGTACAGTCAAAGCTCTTTCTCTTCCAAACACACACACACACACGCACACACACATAATCACTCTCTCTCCACACATGCTCATTCTCTGCTTGAAACAGATTTGACAACACAGGAGGTCCATTAAAGACATTACCATTGCTAATCAGTGCTCTAAACGCATGTGTATGTTTTCACGTTTACATGCATGTGGAAATGATCTTCCCGGTTATTAATAGATGATCATTTGTGAATTCCTCGCTCTGGGTTTTGATCTCTGAAGGAAATCACGTTTGTGCCTAACATCAGTTACCAAGGAGCACAACTCTCAAGCATCCACTCATCTGTCACTCTCCTGGTTTTTCCTTTGCACTTAATTTCTTCTCAGAGATCTCATATCCTCCCCGGTGTCATATATTTACGATGAGGCATTTATGGACTGAGCATATCTGACTATTCACGTTTACTCTTGTGGCTGTAATTGTCTTATTATCCTCTTGCTATATGAAGATGAGTTACATCAACAGGCTGCCTCTCCCTGGAAACTACAGGAGCTGTGCAAATGTGCGTGTTTGTTTATCTAAATAGCTCACATCTGTTTTAGCAGCAGACAGGCCAACATCTGTTCCTCTCCATAACGCATCTGCCCTGAGTCTGCGGTTCAACATATCACTGCAGATCTCTGCTTCATTCATCTACATTAACTGCATTTCCTTTATCCTGTTTTATTCTTAATTGTGTTTGTGTGCACAGGTTAATTTTTCATCCACAAGGTAACCTGGGGTAAATTATTCCCTGAGAAAGGTCATACGATCTGAAGTATTAAACTGTAAATTCACACCTTCTTCATTGCTTCAGTATCCTTCCCTTTCTTCTGCGCTTTTCTCTTTATAGGTAATAATAGTTTCAGTCACCTTTACTGCATTGGTTAGACTTGATCTAATCCAGACAGATGAACATGACTCCACACATATAAGCTCTCTTTCTAGTCTTACCGTGCTGTGTAGTCTCCTTCTCTGGCTCCTCCAGGGTTGTTTGAGTTATTTTGCTTTCCTTTGATTCTTTTTTAGTTTAAGTGATAGTCCACCGTTCTTCAGTGCTATCCAGTGCAACGGTTCTCATATCTCTCTCACGGCCGCTCTAGGTGTACAAGCAGCAGGCATCAGCGAGTGTATGCACTCTGGGTCGGCGTCTGCGCGAGCAGGAGGAGGACTTTGCGGGGAAAGCGGAGAATTATCAACGAGAGATCCGGCACCTGCAGAGCCAACTCAGAGACAGACAGGAACAACTGCACGGAGCTCTGCAGCAGAAGAGGTGATCCTCTCCCTCTCTCACACACACACACACACACACACTCTCCCCCTCTTGCTTTGTGTGAATAGAGGGATACAGCAGAAGAGGTGAGAGCAGTAGTGGAACAGCTGTCACAGAGGCACAGACCAATAACACAGTGGAGAGAGAGAAAGAGAGAGGAGGGGCTCTAGACAAGCTGGCACAGCTGCAGACTCATCTGTCTAAATGTTCCATGTACTCTCATAATTGTGAGCTCTCATAATTACATTCACTTTCCTTTCATTTGCTTCTCTCTCCGTCTTATGGCCCTGTGTACCTGTTCATTCTTGCAGCTTATTTTTTACTATTATTTAATGTCTGACTAAAATCATAAAAAAATTTAAATTCAGAAATTTTAAATCTGTTCTCCCCCTCTTGCTTTGTGTGAATAGAGGGATACAGCAGAAGAGGTGAGAGCAGTAGTGGAACAGCTGTCACAGAGGCACAGACCAATAACACAGTGGAGAGAGAGAAAGAGAGAGGAGGGGCTCTAGACAAGCTGGCACAGCTGCAGACTCATCTGTCTAAATGTTCCATGTACTCTCATAATTGTGAGCTCTCATAATTACATTCACTTTCCTTTCATTTGCTTCTCTCTCCGTCTTATGGCCCTGTGTACCTGTTCATTCTTGCAGCTTATTTTTTACTATTATTTAATGTCTGACTAAAATCATAAAAAAATTTAAATTCATGTATTTTAAATCTGTGCTGTACTCTCTCATGCCTAAGCATTTGTCATTTTTAACATTATTATTGGTAACACTTTAAAGTTAGGTTCAATTTATTAATATTAGTTAATACATTAAGTATCATGAATTATACTTTTACAGTATATGTATATATATATTTGTACATAGCTTTTTACATTTCAAGTTTTATTTAACATTAATGTATTATGAACAAACATAATTAACAATAGTATATATTTATTAAAAAGCATTATCCTAGATTTAAAGGGGTCATATGACATTGCTAAAAAGAACATTATGTTGTGTATTTGGTGTGATGCCATGTGTTTATGCGGTTTAAGTAAAAAAAAACACATTATTTTCCATATAATGTACACAATTGTTTCTTCTCTATGCCCCGCCTTTCTGAAACGCGTAGATTTTTACAAAGCTCATCGTTCTGAAAAAGCGAGGTGTGCTCTGATTGGCCAGCTATCCAGTGCGTTGTGATTGGCCGAATACCTCAAACGTGTGACAGAAATGTTACGCCCCTTAACATACTGTGATGCCGTCTCCCAGCAGGACGAGACTCAGTCCAGCTGCTCTGCTCGTGCACATCCCATCATCGGTTCTCTTTTAGCAGTTCAGCCAATGTACTGTTAGAAGTAACTGAATAACTCGGGATATTGGTTTATTTCGCGTCAGAGGGAGTGTCAGGCATGTTTATAAACCGAATAACTTAAGTAATTTGTGGATTAGTGCGTACTGGAGACGCGAACCGTTTCAAACGATTCAGTTCGATTTGGTGAACTGGTTCGACCGGTTCACTAAGAAGACCCGGTTAAATAGAACGATTCGTTCGTGATCCGGACATCACTAGATGAGACAAATCCAATAAAACCCATTACAAACTAGGCATTTGTTGCATCCAGTGGGGCTGTTGTTCATTGTTAGTTAAAAAATAATCTAAGAATTAGCTTATTAGAATGATTATTTATTCATTTTTAATCAAATAATGTTGCTCAAATGTTTAGTTAAAACCGCAAAACTGGGTTTATTGTGATTATCTATTTGGAAGAGCAGAGACCTTTACTTTTGCTTTCTAAATAGCACAAAAGTGTTTCTGTATTTGAGTGCAGATGCCATAGGCAGCCTTGGAGCAGAAGAGGAAAAACTAGTTAAAAAGAAAGATGGGTTTTACATTTCCTTACCCTGTCTTGAAAAATGTCCTTTCCACTTTTTACAATTGTAACTGTTTCTTCAAGGCCAATAAGAGCTAACAGATATTATTTTACAGCTCACAGAGCAGCCTTTTCAAGGTTGTTATAGCATTATGGTGGATTAGAGCTGTTATTTATTATTGTGTTATAAGTCATACGTGTCCCACAAGTTATGTGGGACATGTGTGTGTGTGTGTGTGTGTGTGTGTGTGTGTGTGTGTGAAAAACACTAATAATAAATAATATATTGTATATTAATACTGTATGTGCAACACGCAAGTGCATACAGCACTCACATATCAATAGTGATCATTTGTGATCATTCACAGGACAGAGATAAGTCAGAGAGTCAAGGCAGGAGAGTGTCCAGCTAAGGACAGACACACACTGATGGACTCAGATCTGCTCTGCTGTCTGAACTGCTCATTTCATTCTCACAAACTATGACACACACTATTCTTGTTCAGAATTTGAGCCATGTCCAACTCAGCTCCACTTCTTGCATTACACTCGCTCACCCAGTAAACACTTACAGTCTCTCTCTCGTTCGCTCTGTCAACACTACATCAAAGCTCATTCTGAAGTCAGTTCCCTAACCAAGCCTAAGTGTAAGTGAGGTTTTTAAATGTCAGCTTTGATACATCAGTAAAATGCTTCTCTTTCAGAAGAGTTTGTTTTTACAGTGGGTATAGAAAAGAATCACCCCCTTTAAAATAATCACATTTTGTTGCTTTGCAGCCTGAAATGAAGACAGTTTTAGTTTTATCCTACTACATCCAAGTGAAAGATATAACAGTATACACTATAATAAAAAATAAAAATCACTGAGCTGGAAAAAAAGGATCACCCCCTCTTAAAAAATGACTTATAAACTCAGTCAGGTGTAGCTAATCACCTTCTCAATGGCACACAAAGCCATTTGACTTTCAACTGTGATCAGCTGCGGTCATTTTGATCAGCTCAGCATGAAAAGAGCTTTCCTGGAGCATTTCAGTCCTTGGTAGTGCAACTGAAGTAAACAATCAACTATGGGTGGCAAGGCACTGTCCAAACTCTCTGGGATAAAGTTGTGGACAGACACAAGTCAGGAGATGGATACAAAAAAAATTCAAAGGCTTCATCAATGCCTAGAAGCACAGTGAAGTCTATTAAGATTGGAAGGTTTTTTGTACAACAACACAGACCCTCTCTGGATCAGGAGGTCATCCCAACAGACTAAAGGCTGTAATTAAAGCAAAAAGTGGTTCAACAAAATATTGACGCAATGGGGTTTTCCTTTTTCCAACTCAGTGATTCTGTTCTTTTTGGGGGGTATTTTTGGTGTTATATCTTACACTTGGATGTTACAGCTGGATAAAACAAAAACTGTGTCCGTCTTCATTTCAGGCTGCAAAGCAACAAAATGTGATTGTTTTAAGAGGGGAAGGGGATTATTTTCTATACCCACTCTATGTGTGTTTGAGATTACTTGTGAAGAATATGAAAAGGAAATGACAATGACTTTGTTGATATTCACTATTCATTCTCTTACTATGCAGCTGTTCACCCATATGCTTCAACCACTTTTTTTATGTTTATGACATTTCATTTTGACACCAAACTCATTGAATGGAGCTATTACTATTGTTCAGGAAGAGATGTGGCGTAATTTGACTGAAAAACTGATTCACCAAATTATCTTGTTTGTGATGGTGGAGTATGGCCATCATTGCATCAAATGAAGTTGCAAACAAACAAAGAAAAAAACAACTAAAAATAATTTACTCACCCCCATGTTGTTGCAAACCTATGTGACTTTCTTCTGAGAAACACACAAGAATATAAACAACCTTTCAAAATTTTGGGATCGGTAATTTTTTATTGCAGCTGCATTTATTTGATCAAAAATACAATAAAAACAGAATATTGTAAAATATTATTACAATTTAAAATACAGTTTTATTTTAATATATTAATATTAATATATTTAATATATTTTAAAATGCCATTTATTCTTGTGATGGCAAAGCTGATTTTTAGCAGCCATTACTCCAGTCTTCAGTGTCACATGATCCTTCAGAAATCATTCTAATATGCTGATTTGGCGCTCAAAAAACATTTCTTAAAAGAGACATATTATGCCCCTTTTTACAATATGTAATATAAGTCTCAGGTGTCCCCAGAATGTATCTGTGAAGTTTCAGCTCAAAATACTCCACAGATTGAGTGGAAGCAGAAACACACTGTTTTTCGGGCCTGTCTCTTTAAATGCAAATGACCTGCTGCTCCCCGCCCCCTTTTCCAGAATAGAGCTGTGAGCCACTACAGTTAGTACCTGTTAAGTGCTAAAAACATGTGCTTCTGATTATCATGTTTATCGCGCTGAAATCATGCGTTTTGAACCATATTAGTTTAAACTTCTGATATAAGGTTTTCTGAGCACACACATCTGAAGCACACGGACAGAAAGCGGCTGTCACAGCATGTGAGTACTAAACTAAGTTCTCATTCACACAAGTTTACATTAAAATCACACATGAGTTACAAAAACAGTTGGTTATGTCTGTGAAAGTAAACAGCTGGGACATAAATCACATGTTTATTTTAGATCTGTGTGGCAGCAGTAATATACAGTAAATAAATCAATAAATCCACTGCTCTGTTGTCTCCGCTGAGGCTGGGACTGTAAACAGTGTTCTGTGCTCGTCTGTGCAGACGAAGACAGAACAGTTAGCATGTTTTGCTCAAACTTTCATCATGGCATTAGAGCTGGTACACCGTTGCCGCTTGCAAAAACACAATGACGGCGCTGTGGGTGTAAACTTACAGATTAAGGGGCGGTAATATTATAATGAGATCCCTTTGCCACGTCACCAAGGGAGCAAATTTTTATATATATATATATATATATATATATGGAAATATCAGTTTTACAGAGACTTTTGATCAATTTAATGTATTAAATTGATTTAAAGTATTATTTTTTTAAACAAAATCTTATTGACCCTAACGTTTGAATTGCAATGAATTTAGAAGACAGATTCAACTGTTTGTGTCATTTTATTGTAAGACATTTTGAAAAAAAATGTCAACACTTTTGTGTTCTGCAGAAGAAAGGAAATCATAGAGGTGTGGAAGGACACTGGGGATGGGTAAATGATGACAGAATTTGTATTTTCAGGTGAACTATCCCTTTATTTCTTGAGGATTTCACTCAAACTGTGGGGTAGTTTGCAGTGTTGTGTAAGAGAGCAAAAGTTTAAAGTCTGGGCCAAAGTGGCCCTCAGTCAGGCTACATAGGGATCCAGAGAGATCTAATCAGGCTAAACTTTGCTGCTCGTATTGCTTCTGCAGGCCACTGAAACATTAGCTTCCAATCATATAGAGATTAGTGTGTGTGCTTTGAGATTTATGTGTGAGAAAGCGAGATAAAAACTTGGTTATATGTCACCTGGCTGTGTGAGTGAGAACAGAAGGGAAAGTGAGAGAATGGAAAGAGAAAAGTGTAAATTACACATGTGAGCCTTGTCAAATAATATAGTCTTCTCCCTTGTATTATCATGGGCATGTGATATGACAGCAGTATCATTTATTGTAATTCATTCCTCTTCATCAGCAGTGTTGAGTGACAGCTGTGTGGCAGAAGGTCAGAGGTGAACAAAGGACACAGGACACAGAGTGAGGCCTCTGTCAATTCTAAGACATCCTTATTTTAATGCCCAGTCTTCTCTCACTGTTAGTCCTTCTCCTGTTTATCTTTCTGCATAAAACTGTCTCTGTTTTCTCTTTTTGAATGTTTCTTTTTGGTACTGTTAAGTGCAGAGGACAGACTCTCTCATGACTAAAGTGTACATCTTGAGGTGAACAGGGCTGTATTTTGGATCACTCTGTTGAGTCGACTGACGAGACTGCCTGAGGGACAATGGAAAAATGTCAGATTTACAAATTACTGCAGCAAAAAGGCCTGTCATTCTAGTGTTGTGCAAACCTTTTTTGCAGAAAAGCATAGTTTGATGAATTACAGTTCTGTGGTTTTATCAGTTATGTGGCATCGATTGAAAGAGGGAAAATGTGTGTGAATCTGGAAAGGCAGAGAGGTGTATTTACCTCACAGAGTATAAAAGAAAAATGTTTGTGTGTTTATCTCTCTTGTCATGTTAGTGTTTTAAAAATGAAGAGGTCTGAAAAGGTTTTTGTATTTTGTAGGTCAGGATGATGCAAGTGATTTTAGCAGAACTGACAGCTGAAACACTCACATTGATCTCTCTGTTTGGGAACTCTGTTCATGTGTATTTATATCTTTTCTGTTCACAAAACTCAAACATATACAAGTAATGAGACACTTTTTTATGCAATTTAAGACCTGTAGCCCTTGTGATCTCTGACCCTACCACACTACCACACTTAATGATGCTCTGGTCTCTCTGGGTACAGGCGGGTCTTGACATGTTAAGACTGCCTGAGGGACAATGGAAAAATGTCAGATTTACAAATTACTGCAGCAAAAAGGCCTGTCATTCTAGTGTTGTGCAAACCTTTTTTGCAGAAAAGCATAGTTTGATGAATTACGGTTCTGTGGTTTTATCAGTTATGTGGCATCGATTGAAAGAGGGAAAATGTGTGTGAATCTGGAAAGGCAGAGAGGCGTATTTACCTCACAGAGTATAAAAGAAAAATGTTTGTGTGTTTATCTCTCTTGTCATGTTAGTGTTTTAAAAATGAAGAGGTCTGAAAAGGTTTTTGTATTTTGTAGGTCAGGATGATGCAAGTGATTTTAGCAGAACTGACAGCTGAAACACTCACATTGATCTCTCTGTTTGGGAACTCTGTTCATGTGTATTTATATCTTTTCTGTTCACAAAACTCAAACATATACAAGTAATGAGACACTTTTTTATGCAATTTAAGACCTGTAGCCCTTGTGATCTCTGACCCTACCACACTACCACACTTAATGATGCTCTGGTCTCTCTGGGTACAGGCGGGTCTTGACATGTTAAAACATTCATTTGCCTACCAGCCATTCTGTGTGAGCTAAGACCATGCAATACGTGCTGCATGTTGCTCTGCAGTGCATAGCCAGATGAAGCATTGATTTGATTTCACACCTGGAGTAGAAGATACTTGATATTACATAATATGATGACATTGCTAATCGTGTCTATCACATTATGACCGCTATTGTCTTGCAGTAACATTCAGTCTTGTCATTCTTTCACACACTCACGCATGTCAGCATAGATTTGTGTTCAGGTGTGTGCATGTTGTTGATCCACTCCAGTGGTATGGCTGAATCATCCTTCATTAAGTCTGTAATCCATTACACACCACTAATGAATTACATTAGGATTGCTGTGTGTGTGTGTGTGTGTGTGTGTGTGTGTGTGTGTGTGTGTGTGTGCGCGAGAGTT
>NW_015505687.1:558537-589548 GCF_001515645.1 Sinocyclocheilus grahami
ATTGGTATGGCTGAATCATCCTTCATTAAGTCTGTAATCCATTACACACCACTAATGAATTACATTAGGATTGCTGTGTGTGTGTGTGTGTGTGTGTGTGTGTGTGTGTGCATGTGTGTCTGTGTACGCAAGATTGATTTTGTGTGTGCGCGATTGTATTAGCAAGCCCATGTGATTTTAATAGATTAACTCTTAATTGTGCTGTGATATTTCCATATCCATAGATATCATTGTTTTTTCTGAAATCACTGTGAGTTCAGTGCTATGATACAGTCACAGATATTTTAGACACACAGTGTAACGAATCAGCTCATGAGGAAATATGAATAATTAATCATAACTAGTTATAATTAATTATGAATATTTTAGATCCGCTGTAGATATTTAGCTGACCTCTCAGGGTCAACGGCACGAGCTTAGGGTTTCCGGGTGCGTTTTTCTCACATCCTCTCATAATTAAAACAAACCACCGACTCCCAGAGGGTCCCTGGTGTGGGCCTTTAAGGTCGGAGAAGAGTCACGCCTCTCAAGGTGGGCTTGTCCAATGAGAGATACAGAAATTCCAAGCGGGAGGTGGCAGTTGCTGGAGGGCTTTATGACCCTTTGTCTCTAACCATGGTAATTTGCAAATGGATTTGAGTCGAAATTACTAAAGATTCTCAGGACACTAATATATATTGCCTATGTACCAACATATAATATACACGCTTGTTTAGATCATCAGAAGACTAATTCATAGATACTAAACATGGTAGGGTTATATATATGTAAGATGACAGGAAGGGATGTTTCGATCCGAAGCCTGCGTAAAACAGTATACCATCTCAAAGACAAAATACACAATGACAATAATATACACCATGACTTGAAGGCTATGTGTGTTCATTCAAATAAATTTTTTCCTATGAATTAATTAGTAGAAAAGTCCATTCCTACTGTGCCTTGGGGATTTTCCTTATGAAAGTGCTTTTCCCTGCTCATATTCCATGAGGTCGTAAAAGTATCTGGTGTCAGGGTTGCCATGTTTTGGTGTCATTTGCAGACATTCTGGCATCCAGTTTATTGGGTGAGGGGACTGTGGCGATTTTGTTAATCTAATGAGGAACTGATTTGTTAAATCAAATGAAAAATTGTGTGTTTGATTGGTCCAGACGCTACAACAGGAATTAATCATTTAACATTAATAGTTAAACATTAATAAAACATTAATCAACTGTATTATTTAATATGAATAATTATGCATTTAAGATGTGAAAATAAAACTGATTATAATAGGTACTCTGTGTGCTCTCCGCCATACAGTCTGCAACAAGTCATATAATGGGAACATGGGGGAAAGCTAATAATTATGCATTTAAGATGTGAAAATAAAACTGATTATAATAGGTACTCTTTGTGCTCTCCGCCATACAGTCTGCAACAAGTCATATAATGGGAACATGGGGGAAAGCAAATTAAGGGACACCTCAAATAGAATTGATAGAATGTGTTGAGAAAGAAAAATTGGACCCACTTTATATTAAGCATCTTTAACTAGGAAAAATGTTATACAATGCACTTATTTCTAAGTTGTACTTATATAAAAAAATACATGCATGTAATTACATCTATAATAAATTTCTGTTGTTACATCTATACATTACATGTTGACACCTACCTCTAATCTTGAACCTACCCATACCATTAAACCTGTCACTAACTTTACCTGCATCCCACCTTATGTCACGTGGTTTTCATTTATGGTCATGTTTTCATGTCTTGTGCTACCCAGTTTTGTGTCAAGGACTTTTATATTGAAGTAAATTTTCTATTCCCTTTGATTCTGTGTTCACTTCTTGTGTTTAGTTCTTGTTCCTTTGCCTGGCTTGTTAGTTCCCATAGTTACCCTTGTTAGTTGTTATAGTGATTCATTTACTCCTCCCCACTTTGTTTGATTTATATAGCCCTCATTTTGCCATTGTCCATTTTCTAGCTTTGTTAGTGTAACCCGCTGTTGGTGAGTTGTGTTCATGTTCAAGTTCTTGTTTAGTCAAGTCAAGCCATGTCTTTGTTTATTGTGTATCTGCTCATTCTCGCATTTGAATAAACTGCACTTTGGGTTCTCTTCAACTCGCCTCAGTGGATCTTTGCACCTTAATAATAGCAAAAGTATTTTGTAACACAACATGAATACAATAAGTACATTGTACCTAACAATTATTTATTTATTCAAATAGTAGCTAGTCAACTAATAGAAAATGGGTTCGAAAAAAAATATTAAAAGTTGTTTATTACAATGTTATTATTGTACATTGTTGTGCCATTTGCCTGAGAGAGGTAACTGCTCTATAGATTAGAGCAAAAAATGCTTGTTGATCACTGGCTGTCAAGTTCAGTAGCACTTGTTTAGTTTTTTAGGTCATTTAAACCCAGTTCATTCAAGTAAGTTTAACAGAAGCTATCAGTAATCTAACAAAACTTAGTTGGTCATGTCTCATCTCCTCTCGGTACTGGTGCCTTCTCAAAAAATCATAGAGTAGGTGCATATGGTTATCAACCTAGGTCTTTAACCACTAGGTAACAAGAAACTAACCATGAAGTCAACATTTCTAATCTTTGACTCTGACATTAGCCGTTCACCAGTAAATTACAGCTTGGTTGATGTGACGTAGGTGACTTGTATGGCATCATTCAAAGTGGTTTTTACACACAGTGACACAACCTCATTACTCAGATTTCTACTGCTCCCATAAACATACTTCCCAGTGCAGCATTCACAAAGTACTCACCCATCTCTCTCTCATTTCTTTTTTAATCTCTTGTAGAAGACTTTGATGCTAAAACCAGCCGGGTCAATACTGGTCTCTCTCATCTTTCATCTCCTGACGTTCACCACTCAGACGTGTCACTTCTTTTTTCACGCCCACTCGCACCCATCTCTCTCGTCCTCTTCCCTCTCTCTTTTGGCAACTGGGTCATGAAAATGAGAGCGAACGCAAACACTAGCAATCGATTAGATGGTGAGGCAGTGGAGATGGCAGCTTAAAAACACATCTTAAAGGGATGCAAAAATGAAAATACTGTCATCGTTTACTCACCCTCAAATTCTTTCTTCTGTTGAGCACAAAAGAAGATATTTTGAAGAATGTTGGTAGCTAAACAGCTGACGGTAGCCATTGACTTCCATAGTATGGGAAAAAATGCACTTACAGAGATGAATCGCCACTTTCTACACAGTGAGAGATAAAGAGAGATAGAAAGCTTGTCATAAACCGTGTGTGCGGAAGCGAGGATGTACATCAACAGGTGGTACAGCTAATTGATCTATGATTACCACAGCTTACACCCCTCCACCGCTTGGTCGTTCTCTCTCACTCTGTTTTTGAGTATAGTTTTTGCCTTAGCACATTTCCAGTTAATACTAATATATTAATAGTTATTATTGCACAGCTGAGCCCTCAAAACGCTTGGTGTGCGAATCCACCGGTATTGACTGGAGGGTACAAAATGACTGAAGAAATTTGTGCATGTTCATGTGTATTTTGAATGTTTGTGTGTTTGCTCTTTATAGAGAGTGTGATGATAGGAGAGCTCATATTTGAACCAGGAAAGCCTACCCATACTGCACTAAAACAAGCCTCTCTCTCTCTCTCTCTCTCTCTCTCTCTCTCTCTCTCTCTGTGTTTCTCAGAGAGGTAGAAGGTGAATTGGAGGTGGTTTGGGAGGCAGCGACCAGAGAGAGTCAGCGCTTGAAAGAGGTGGTGTTAGGGAGCAGTTCGCTGAGTCCAGCCAACGTGGCTCCAGCCCTACACAGAACTTCCGGCCAGAATCCTGCCAGGATCTCTCGTGTAGAGGATCATTTGTCCTGCTCGCTGCCCCCACCCTTCACCTCCAGACAGTGCCGTCTGCCACATCCTTTACAGCGCAGCCCCATGTTTGACTCCGACTCCGACCAGCAGCAGAATCTGTCATCTGATGAAAGTGACAAGAGTGGACGGGACTCCTAATATTTCCATATCCTCCTTAACAAGTGTTTTGAGTTCATGGATTCATTTACCTGAATGCTTAAGGTGTTTTTATGTAAAAAATATTTTTTTTAAACACGAGGCCCTTAAATACATAACCTTTCTCTTGTCTTAACTATGACAAATGTGCTTTGATGTTTGTTTTCCACATATATAACAGTGTAACTCAATTGCTAATAATGATTATCCTGTAGATGGAGAACGTTACAGCATTTATTCGGCTGTTGAGCTCATTTCAGAAAGCATTTGTGACAGAGCAGTTCCAGCAGTGAATACACACAATAGCATAGAAAATTATATTACACAAGCCACATGATGAATGACAGAGCAACAGAGATCTCTCTCTCATTCTATCTAGGATGAAGGCCTTGCACAAAAGATTGCACTAAGGATATCCCTTATAATTTTCTTTAATAAGGACAAAATATGGGATACCATAATTTAATTAGCATCCTGTTTGTGTATTTTTGCACTAGTGCAGAATTCTGGGCAATAATATGTTGGAATAAACAATTAAATTATGAGTTTTGTTTGTTTTTCTGCTCATGACCTGCAGTGAGCTCAATTTTCTTTGCTATTCCAAATTACTAAAAAAGTGCATTTGTCTTGAGGGAAACAGTAACTGCTTTTGATTATGCGTATACTGCCTCACCAGCAAAGATGTCAATGTTATAAGGTTTTATTTTTATTTTATGGAATATTTCATTTTATTGTTATTAAAAAGAAGAAATAGTGTAGCATCAAAACACTCATCCGTGGAAAACCAATAAATGCCTTCAGGTGCGTAGGGGAGAAAATATGATCGCAATTTCTGCTTCATGCTGACTTCATGTTATATCTAAATCTTCTGAATTCAAAGCATTTTTGCCAGTACAAGCTATCTATCTAATATAAGAACACTATCTAATATAAGGTTCTCCTGAGGAGAGACATCTTAATTTCATAAACGGTGGGTTCACAAGCAAATCAGCTGTGGTCAGGACAAAACTAGCGAGATACCGCAATAAAACCAGCTTGTCTGACTGTTGCAGCATAATTAGGGCAGTCCAATAGTTCCCTCCATAATGGCATTGCACTATTTTAGAGCACAATTATAACCCAGCAATTACTGCACAAAACAAACGACATTCAGGGTGTCTGTTGTAACAGTGGGTCACAGAACTGCCATCCGTGTGCATGTGTGCGAGCGTCCTGTAGAAATAGAGCACTTTCGGTTAGCAGTAGGATATTGATTATAAATTTCATAGATTGGCAGTGGTTTTATTATTTGAAGTGTTAGTTAACTGTTTATCGATTGGTTCCTGTGCATTGGTGGTTACGTCTTAAATTGTTTTGTTGATTTTTACTGACAGATTGCTGTTTTTTGGAGCATGTGTGTTTGTTATATTAATATGGCAGTGATAGAATGTTTTTGTTAATGTCACTGAATTCTTTAAGAACAGAGATGGGCACAAATACATCAGAAAGTATTTTGTTACAAATTACAAATACTTGCTAATCAAATGTATTTAAGAAAGTAATATGTAATTTGAAAATACAAAAATACAAACAATATTTACAAGCAATCATTTGAAGTGCAAGAGACACTGCCATTACATTTAGCAATACTGGAGTTACAGTATACCTTTAATACATTTAATTAAAATACTGCCCATCTCTGATAGTGCAGCCCAGTGAACTGGAGATTTGAAACAGACCTGCAGTGCTTTGGTAGATGTTATAAATCAAGAATCTATATTTTAGGATGGAATGTAGGACAACTGTCTGCAAAGAGCTACAACTTATCAAAGGTAAGAGGAAAAATAGCATTGTGTGTGTGTGTGTGTGTAAATGAGAGAGAGTAAGACTGTTTGTATGCTTATGAGTATGTGAAGCAGCTCTGCAGGTACAGGTCACTTGTTCTCTTTCACAGGCCCAGTGGACTGAGGTTCTGACAGCAGAGAAAAATGACGAGGACATCTTATACTGTTACTTCGTCCTGAGTTCCCTCACATCCAGTGAGCAAAATACACACACACACATACACCTCTAGCTGTCTTAGTTTCTACTTGTTCTGTTAATTTATTCACATTACTCACCCACTCACTTTTGTAGTGGGCCATTAGTCATCAGAACGAAAAGTAAGACATGTTCAATCCTATTCTTAAGGCTTTTCAATTGCTTCCCTGGAATTCCTCATTTACATTTACTCCTTGAATCCAAAATGAGGAACTAAAATGATGCAAATTAGAATGACAGAATTGAACCTAGTCCGTATTGACATTGGTCTGTTAAGGTTACATTAACAGTCACACAGCTTAATGGGTAATTGGCAATACTTTTATAATAACAGACCACCAGTTCTGGAATAGAAATACCATTTTTGAGAAACACAGACCTGATGAATCTGCAAAGTTCTTATGAATCAGATTTTGTGACAAGGCCATGTAGATAAATCACACATGTGGCATTAACATCACAGTATATACTCAAAACTCTTGATTTCTTAAAGAGTACCACAACTGCTGCTGAACAGTTAAAACCCCTGATAGAAGAAGAGGTTGTTAAAGTTTCGTACCTGTCCTTTGGGATGGTCTAGACCAGGGGTGGCGAACGTCGGTTCTGGAGAGCCGCAGCGTGCAGAGTTTTGCTTCAACCCTAATCAAACACACCTGAACAAGCTAATCAAGGTCTGAAGGGTTACTAGGAAGCTACAGGCAGGTGAGTTTTTATTAGGGTTGGAGCTGAGTTCAGCAGGACTGCGGCGCTCCAGGACCCGGAGTTCGCCACCCCTGGTCTAGACTGAGTTATAGATTGTTCCTTATCTAGGTTAGCATCTCAGTGTAAGGTCATCTGGGGCCCTTTCAAGCTCTCAGTCACACTATTGTTGTGCTCTTGTGAATAGTGTTTACTCTTTATGCTTGCGTTTCTTTATAGTAGCACTTGTGCTCCTAAAACTCTTCCTAAATCAGTCCAAAAAATGTAGAAGGACCATGGTTTTTTTTATGGCAAACTGGGATGTACACTGTACCACCCACCACAACCTTACAGGACACACCCTAGTCCTTACTCCCAGTGTTCCCCTGGGGAGAACTGACAGTGTCTCCCAAATTTTTCCAGGTGGTCAAGGTGTCCAGTGCGCAGAGTTAGTCCATCTAGCCATCCCTCCCAGAGTGCTGTGGCAAAGCTTCCCTGCTTTCCTGGCCTGTAAGGGTGGCCTCTCCCTAATTGTACAGGCGGTTACAGGTTTCAGACTGGGCACATGGCTGGTCTGTCCCACTAGAGTTCTGCACTGAAGCCAGGAACCAATCTGACATAAAGGCCAATTCGCCACAGATTTCTTCTTTGAAAATGTGTTTGTCTTGTTATTAACGTAATTATATTTGATACCATTTTGCTTGTTGGTGACTCTACTATCATCTGTCGTGGTCTCTTCTTAATAAAGATAATCACATGCCTCCAGGAGACTTGATATTGTAGAGATGTTGTTTCACCCACTGATCACTTTGGGTTCACGAGGGTTCACTTTGAAAATATCATATAACATATAACATATCTGACTTAATACATATGCTTAAAAAGGGGTCATATGATGCGATTTCAATTTTTCCTTTCTCTTTGGAGTGTTAAAAGCTCTTGGTGCATAAAGAAGATCTGTAAAGTTGCAAAGACTAAAGTCTCAAATCCAAAGAGATATTCTGCATAAAAGTTCAGAGTCAGCCACACCTACCTAAAACGGCTCGTTCTAACACACCCCCACATATCTACCTCACTATGTGGGAAGATTTGCATAACACTGCCCAAATGTTCACGCAAAGAAAGAAGGTGTAACTTTTATTCTCACTGTAGTATTGTTGACGCCGCAGCCATGTCGTGAAGGCGCTGTGTGCTTCGTTGTGAAAGCTAAGCTGGGGCTTTCACTCACGCTAGGCTGCTGTGAAAGCGAAGCTACTTTGTTTGGTCTTCCAAAAGAGGACACGACTACAAATCAGTGGTTAAGTTGTATTTACAACACTGTTCCAGAACAGTTTAACCCAAATATCCAGATGTGTGCAGCACATTTTATGGAGGACTGTTTCCTGATCCTGGTAGAGTAGACTACAATGCCGGCTGTTCTGACTCACAGACTAAGTACGTTTTCATTTAAATGATTTGCCTCTGATGATTCAAACGCGTGAGTTTTGAGCAGTGTAGAGTAGCGCTTGTTGTTTGTAATTTCTCCGATCACAAATGCAGACAGAGTTTTATGTTTACGTGGCGCGATGCAATGCAACGCAACACGTAAAAAGATAGTATAAGTCATTATAATCAGTAATTATGTCCCCACTGGATGCAACAAATGCCTCGTTTATAATGGGTTTTAATGTTTTTGTCTCGTCGCTCTGGCCGGACAGGGCATCACAGTATGGTAGGGGTGTAACATTTCCGTCACACGCTTGAGGTATTCGGCCAATCACAATGCACTGGATAGCGGGCCAATCAGAGCACACCTCGCTTTTTCAGACCGATGAGCTTTGTAAAAATCGACACGTTTCAAAAAGGCGGGGCATAGAGGAGAAATAATAATGTACAGTATGTGGAAAATAATGTGTTTTTTTTACTTTAAACCACATAAACACATTTCATTACACCAAATACACAAAATAATGTTCTTTTTAGCAGCATCATATGACCCCTTTAAAACTTACAACTAAGCTAATTGGTTGAGAGTGTTTTTGTGATGAATTTAATTATTAATTATATGGGTTTTTATGCTCTTGGCTCCTGGTTTCATGCATTACAAATATTTTCTAACAAAATCAATGCTTCTCAAGGACCTTCATAATTATGGCTTATTGAAACACATAGTGTACTCTTTTTCTATTACTGTGGGCTGTTTCCATTGACTGTTCTCTGGTGTGCTGTTATGTTTTTTTTTTTTAGACCATACATATTTTTCTCATTCAAAGCCTTAATGACTAAAAACTGAGGCAAACAACAAAAAGGCCAGATTTAATTATACTGCAGTGTAATTTAGAGAATCAAGAAGTCTTGTGGTACTCTTTAGGAAGTCAGCACTTTCTAATAAAACTGAAAGACTGATAGCAGTGTATTTCGTGCTTCAGATATGGGGCATCTACCGGTATATAACAAAGACAGTTGCGCAGCAGACCTCCACTTGTATTTAGGGACACATTCTTCCGAGTCTTCATGGGTCTTTGGGTCAGAATATTGCAGTCTGTTTATCAAGGTTTGTTGTGCCAAGCTGTGCCAAGTTACTGATAATAATTACACGAATAATTCCTTTTTATTCCTTGAATGCTTTCTTATCCCTGATTTTGATAAAAGATTATGAACACATATTTTAACAATAAATTGTGCACAAGACCAGCAATGTGCATTAAGAAAATAAATAGGCTGATTTAAATTTCCTGTTGAAATTACTGTGCAACCATAATAAATATTATTTTCTTTCATATAGTGTCTTTGTAATAATTTTTTACATTGTTGATATATTCATGTAGTTTTATATCTAAGGGTGCCTGCCACAAGTTTGCATGTCCTTGGGTGTTCCTCTATGACTAAATATTATGAAAACTGAATGAAGGTACGAGAATAATGGTACTTTCTGGACAAAGTAGATCAATACAACTGTGACATTCTCACTTTGCCTAATATCTATTATAAACCTCTGTTCAGGCAGATTTATTTCAGTGTTAATTCATGTTTAACATTCGGAAGATTGTCACTGAGAACAGTGATGCTGTTTGTCTCAGTCTCAAATAAAGCCAAATGACGACTATATGAAGGGAAATTCCATTTTTAATATTTGTGGGAGAAAAATGAACATCTCTTATCAGTCTCTCTGTCTGGTATTATATATAGTTATGGTAGATCTTTGTAATAATTTTTTACATTGTTGATATATTCATGTAGTGAAACTTGTAATCACAAGTTTGCATGTCCTTGGGTGTTCCTCTATGACTAAATATTATGAAAACTGAATGAAGGTACGAGAATAATGGTACTTTCTGGACAAAGTAGATCAATACAACTGTGACATTCTCACTTTGCCTAATATCTATTATAAACCTCTGTTCAGGCAGATTTATTTCAGTGTTAATTCATGTTTAACATTCGGAAGATTGTCACTGAGAACAGTGATGCTGTTTGTCTCAGTCTCAAATAAAGCCAAATGACGACTATATGAAGGGAAATTCCATTTTTAATATTTGTGGGAGAAAAATGAACATCTCTTATCAGTCTCTCTGTCTGGTATTATATATAGTTATGGTAGTGTACTGGGAATAGTGAGTCGAAGATCACTATTTCTGAGTGTAATGTAGTGTGTTAACAACATAAGAAAAGCTCTCCAAGAAAACTGAAACTCACTCATTTTTTCTATAGTAGTAGTTTATGTTGGGTGTTGCTGGTGTGTATCATTTAGTGTTTATATCATTTATAGGGTACCGTTTGTTGAGATTAGGAACTGTTGAAACACTGGGGTAGTTAACAGCAAGTTAGAGCTGTGCTGCTATTATGGAAAGACTTTGCAATACGGTTCTATACATTAGCTTTATTAATATATTATGTATTAGATATCATGAACAGTGAACAACATTCTTACAGTTGATCATTTTACCGTTTATTTCATTTATTAATCTACATTTAATGTTCATTTCTACATATACTAACACATCAGTGACTATTCAAGTTGAATAAATGAATGTTTATGAATGTATTATGAACAAACATGAATAACAATGAACAAAAATACATTTATAAATTAACATTAAGCCAGATTAATAAATTCTGTAAATCGCCAGCAAAGGTGCAATGAGAAAATGCTTTTTTTACATCCTAAATTCTTGAAGTTCATACCAAGTATTTTTATGTATAATAATAATAATTCAGCAGCAAGCTATCTAATGCCGTGTTTTCTGTGGAACTCTATGTAGAGATACACTGTGTTCTGACTTCAAAGTTAATCATGCTCATCTGAGGCGGTTCTGTTTTATTCTGTTCTGTCCTTAGCTTTATACTCTTACCCCCTCTTTATTTCCACCCGAACCATATCAAGTGTCCCTCTCAAAGGAGTATTGTGTTGGTCAGATCTGCTCCCTCTCCTCCTTCTTATCACATGTTTGCTTCAATCACGGTCAGCCAGGAGAATGACTTAACATTGGAAGTCCCACCCACTTTGGTTGGTTATTAAACACATGGATTTGGATATGGATCAAAACGTGGGATATCTGCTGGAAAAACTGATTGCATTGCAGGTTTGTCTTTCTCCTCATGCTTCAAGTTAAACATGAGTCTCATGTGACGGTGGAATTGGTGGCACTAAAAGTAAGCTCGAGTTAACCTATAGTTTATCTTGCTAACTGCACCTGAAAAAGTGCACTCAGAAAACTTTCAGTACCTTATTTTTGTTATCAAGTTATTGATAATGTGATATTTTTTTGTCAGTAGTGAAACATATTTTTACAATCATGATAAACGTTTGGCAGAAAAGGAAACAGTGATCTTAACTGACATATTAATGTGTGTTTGATTATACTGTGAATCTTTAAGTTAAATGAGTGTATTTATAGGGCTACACAATGGACCATCCAGATAATGGCTGCATGGATGTTTCTGTCTCCAAATCAATAGACAAATCCCATTTAATTAACTCGTGCTATTTATTTTCAGTAGGCTGAGCATTAGTAGTCGCTTGTGGACATCAGTCTCAGTGTCTTCATTTCTTATCTGTGTAGAATGAGAAAAGATTCCGGATGCACAAATAAATGGGTTTTAAAAGAGGTTTAATCATTTACCTCAAAAAAAATATGTGAACTCTTCTACTGACTTTACAGAATTGTAATAGTTTTAGTACTCGTTTTTCTAGGATTCCCGCAGACTTTTTGCAGTTGATTCTAGTCAGTGCTTCTTGACTGTAGTATAAACTGAACCTTTAGCTATTGTACTGTAGTTGCTAGGAGACAAATTGATCTGAAGCATATGTTATTGTGTATGAATAAATAGCTCTGTCAGAGAGCCCACAACATCTTGACACAAGGTCGCCTGCATTAGCAACACTTGAAACAATATAATGTCTTTAACCTTTATCTTGGCCTTGAGGTTGCTTGAAGTAATCTGACATGATGAGCTACACAAGCACAAGACATCAAAACGACAGACACTGAGAATAAAAGTATTATTCCTTCGATTTAGACTTCGCTTGTTAGATTTCTGTCTGTATTTTAGAGACCGAGGCAGGTTCAGGCTTGGTTGTTTTCTTCTTTTTTCAATTGGTCGTACTGTGTAATTATGTTTATAGTAAAAAGTATACTATATTTTTGTCTGTATTTATTCAGTGTGACTGCACAAAAATAAGACTGGACAGTTGATCCTGTGAGCGATGGATGAAGATCTGAAAAAGCCGAACACTCACAATGGGAGCGTCTCGGGTGCATTGGAAGCCAAAACGCATGATCAGCCAAAAGCAGCAGTTCTGCAGAAGAATGTGAGAGAGAAAGATAATCTTACTCATTATGAGCACACATAAAAATGTGAAGAATGCTTCATGATCGCTGGTTTCCATCCAGACACGGTGCATATGGGTGTGTAGTGTGTGAAGGGTTTAACTGTGGGTTAACCTGGCAGTGCCTGTCGCCATCACTGCGGTGTAATCCCTTCCCTTCCTGACCCGTCTGTCTGTATATTCTTTTGTGACTCCCACTAATGACAAGTTAGACTATTTATATGCACATTTGCATGCATGAGGATGTGGAAGGCCACAGTAATACAAATAGCTTTAGCTTATATTAAAACAAAATAAATTCCGGCAATATAAGGGATACAGACCAAACTACAAGCGTCATTCTCTCTGTGATAATAGTGGGTTGAGATCATGTAGATCATTGAAATTAGGGATGCGTAAGTTGAATTATTATTTGTTACTGTCGATAACCGATTAATTGGCAATTCTATATAAAAGAAACACTAAAAACTAGAATCGATCCTGTTAAATGCTATGAATGAATTTAGACACAACAACATTATAACAAAATGTATTATAACTGGAAAAGGACATCATGATGGGAAAGATTGAAGGTACAAGGTGCAGAGGAAGACGATACATTAACCTTTCTTGATACTTTAACAACAACGACAGGGTGGACACTGGAGGATCTCATCAGACTGACTAAAACTGAATACTTTTTTAATGCTTTAGTCTATATATATATATATATATATATATATGACAAATGACAAAGCTAACCTGAATGTACAAAATAAAGTAAATGAGCATTAAAGTATCCAACAAATATTGCTACAGTAAAAAATATATACAAAAATCTTATGTGGTATCGATACATCATGCATCCCTAATTTTAATTTCACGATAACTGAATTGCTATACATAATGAATGAAACCAAGACCCTTTAACCTCAAGTCGTACTGAATGTCTCAGGTGGGTCTCGTAAGTGGCATCTGTCTGATAGTGGGAACAATGATCGGCTCAGGGATCTTCATTTCTCCCAAAGCGGTTCTGGAGGGGACTGGAGCAGTGGGTCCATGTCTGTGTGTGTGGGCGGTGTGTGGTGTGCTGGCTACGCTTGGTCAGTATACGCACAACAGACACAGTATCTATGAGCTTGTATAAAAGCCTTGATAAACCCTCATAACAAAGATAAATGGGTGAGGTTAAGCACTGTCACCTCATGTATCGTGTCATGTTTGTTTTGGCTGTTTGATAATCTCTCCATATGACGTAACAATAAGATTCACTGTTTCTTAAAGCAAAGTACAATCTTTTCTAATATAGTATAATGTCATTTATGTCCATTACCCATACAGGTTGCTGCTTTATTAATCGGTGCTATATACAGTATGTTTTATTGCTAACACATACGGTTCAGTTAATTAACAATAGATAATGCATTAGATATCATAAACAATGAACAGTATTGTATTTATGCTAATGTTCAAAAATGCTGCTGTTCAATGTTAATTCATTTTTGTTCATAATACATAAATACATACTAAAATTAATTTATGACAATTGAAATTTTAAGCAGCATATTTCAAAATAAACATTAACTAAGATTGTTAGTTCATTCTGCCAGATGTATTAAATGATTTTAGAACCTTTTTTGCTCCATCCATTGCAAATATCTAAATCGCAATCTTTATTTTACCCTGCACTTTCTGCTGAGATTATAGTTGGGCAAAGGCAAGGAGGTTAATCAGATATGTTCTCTCACTCGGAAACCCTCAGTCAGTCTTTTTAAGCCACATAATGTTTGGGAAAATTCACAAGACACCGAAATCCTCTTTAGTTTAATACTGACTCTGCCTGCAGAAGACCTTTCAGTAACGGACTCATTGACCTCAGCTTGAACACTGAGAAACTAAGAGGTTTACCTGTGCATGCGTGTGCAGGGGCCCTCTGCTATGCTGAACTAGGCACAATGATCATGAAGTCTGGTGGAGAGTATCCGTACCTGATGGAGGGTTTTGGGCCAGTGCTGGCATACCTATATTCCTGGAGCACGATCATCGTGTTAAAGCCTTCGTCATTTGCCATCATCGCCCTGAGTTGTGCCGAATATGCCTCCACACCGTTTTACCCAGGATGCACTCCTCCTCAAGTGGTCACCAAGTGCCTGGCTGCAGCTTGTATCTGTATGTACAGGCCTAGGCCCTTTTTATATCCCAATGACATTATACTGGACTCAACTGTTGTCTGTTCTCTCCATCAGTAATAATTACAGTCGTCAACTGTCTGAGTGTGAAGCTGGCGTACAGAGTGCAGAACTTTTTCACAGCAGCCAAACTCTTGATTATTGTCATCATCGTGGTTTCAGGCATCGTTCTGCTGGCTCAAGGTATACCTCTCCATCCCCTGAGATCTCTGTCTTTGTGATATTCATTATTATTGACACCTGATTTATGTGACATTGCAAACAACATTAGTATTTTATTATTCAATTGAACGGACTGGGATCAAATACATGTTGATAAAGAAATTATTATTTTATTATGTTGTGAAAGATGACTCATCATAGACTATGGCCAGAGACAGTGTAAATGTTCAATGACAGATCAATAAAATGTGTCTTTTTATTGTTAAAATTGTTTTATAGGCAATACACAGAATCTTAGAGACCCATTTGCAGGGGCAACAACATCATTTGGAGCAATTGGCCTTGCGTTTTACAATGGACTATGGGCTTATGATGGATGGTAAATTATTGATGAGCTCATATAATGTTGCACATGTGGCATATGAGGCTAATGCTAAGCAGCAGTCTTCATCTTTTTAAATACACACACAGATTCTTCCTGTTCTTAGAATCTAATAGATTCATCGAATCAACTACATTCTAGTGTGCTTTCAGCCCTGGGAATCATTCACACAATCTAATGATTTCTCTGTTAAAGCAACATCTGATAAGAGTGGATTTTCAGCACCTGTGAGAGATGTGCTGAAATGGGAAAAAGACTGGGATCAAATACATGTTGATAAAGAAATTATTATTTTATTATGTTGTGAAAGATGACTCATCATAGACTATGGCCAGAGTGTAAATGTTCAATGACAGATCAATAAAATGTGTCTTTTTATTGTTAAAATTGTTTTATAGGCAATACACAGAATCTTAGAGACCCATTTGCAGGGGCAACAACATCATTTGGAGCAATTGGCCTTGCGTTTTACAATGGACTATGGGCTTATGATGGATGGTAAATTATTGATGAGCTCATATAATGTTGCACATGTGGCATATGAGGCTAATGCTAAGCAGCAGTCTTCATCTTTTTAAATACACACACAGATTCTTCCTGTTCTTAGAATCTAATAGATTCATCGAATCAACTACATTCTAGTGTGCTTTCAGCCCTGGGAATCATTCACACAATCTAATGATTTCTCTGTTAAAGCAACATCTGATAAGAGTGGATTTTCAGCACCTGTGAGAGATGTGCTGAAATGGGAAAAGGGAATTGAATGCTTGTCGAAACTTCAATACAGTAGGATCTTTTTTTAGTTGCCTGGACTTTCACCAGATCATTCTCAATCCAGGGCTTTATTGTTCTGAGAGAAGCATGCTCAAGACTACAAGTCTGCTTCAGTCAGCTATGGCAATTCTTTTTAAAGTCCTTTTGTCTTTCTCATAGGAATCAGCTTAACTTCATAACAGAAGAGCTGAAAAATCCATACAGGTCAGACTGAAATGAAACTTTACATTTGTATTCTGTTTTTCTACAACATATATGAAATAATTCTATAATTACATGTGCATGTGAAAGTTTCTCCCATTAAATGTAGTCTGTGCTTCAGTGTTAGCCATGAAGTCTTATTGTGTTGTTATCTCTTTTTTGAACAGAGACCTTCCCCTGGCAATAATGATTGGGATTCCCCTGGTAACTGTGTGCTATATATTTGTGAACATTGCATATCTCAGTGTCTTGACCCCTATTGAACTTCTACAGTCTCCTGCCGTTGCTGTGGTGAGTGTGTATTATAGCCACAGTCACAGAATATGTCGGAAATCGCTTCTTTTGAATAAGTAATTACTTTGCGACCGCGTAAAAAACCTACTACATTGGCCATGTTGTCATTATCATGTGACTTACCAGCGTCCGTTACGTTGCTTCACTGCCATTCACAAATCCTCTCCCACGGCCAGATGGGATAGTAAAGTGTCCATTCTATACACACTGTGTTGCCAGAAGTGGTAACGTAAGTCATCTGGGTACTTTTTGCCACCTCTGTCATAAGTAGCCTACCTTGAATTTACTGTATAGTAGGAAAGTATGCAATTTCGAATGCAGCCACTGTCATAGTCAGTGACGGGAGAATCAATTGAAAAATTATAAATTATTCACTTTTTTTTTTTTTTTAATTCACTTACCACACGTTAGGGACACCTGCTGGTCAGAACTTTGTAAATGCACTGAAAACAGATCAAAAATGCAATAAAAAAAAAAACGTTTTACAGATTGCAAATGTTTTATTGAAAGTGTAATATATTAAATAATTACCAAATCATCTAATGCCTTTAAATATGATGTGCTTTTAAATAATATGTGTTATTGTATTAATTTGTAGTGCTTGTTTTGGTTATGGAGAGCTTGGTTAATCAGGCCAATACGAAACTAATATCTATAACCTTTCCCTTTTATTATACAAATGTGTCATCAAAAATGTCTACAAATGTATAAAATTGATCTGGGATCAGGTAAAAACCTTACAGACAGAGTTTCATGGACCCTTAGTAATGCACCATTGAAATTTCGAAACCATTATGACATAACAGCCTCCTTTACTGAAATCACGATACTTTGATACTTGCTCTGAATGCTTCAAAAGCAAACTTCACTAATCATAGTTCCCACAACCAAGGAAAACCTGAAAATATCAGGGAATTTTAAGTCTGTGGTTTCCAGACCTAGAAAAAGTTATATTCTATATAATTTCCCCCTTATTATGCTTAGTTCGATAATATGCAATAAGCCAATTAATTGGTTTTGCAAGCACAATTTCTAAAAATAGATTTTTAAAACCCTTATTCTAATCATAAATAATTGGAGAAGTCATCATGGAAATTCACTGGTCAGTGGTTTTTGAGAATTATCGTTAATGTCCGTTTATTTGAAGTTTTCAGTTAACATCCTTTCTGATGTAAAATGATCATTGAGTTGTATTTTACTAAATCATTGGTTACTTCACAGACCTTTGGTGACAGAGTGCTGTACCCATTATCATGGATTGTGCCTTTATTTGTGGTCTTTTCTACTTTTGGTGCAGCCAATGGGAGCTGTTTCACCGCAGGCAGGTTAGGAAATTCAGCTGTTTTATAGAAGTTTGCAGACTGGAAAATTAGTGAAAGTTGTTTTCTGGGCCTGACTCTCACCGTCTGTTGTGTCTGTTTGTATATGTTAGGCTGACATATGTGGCAGGACGGGAGGGACACATGGTTAGGATCATGTCGTACATCAGTGTGAAACGTTACACACCTTCTCCAGCTCTAATATTTAATGTAATGTTACATTCTCAACCCATTTTTTCCTACTACCATTTTTGACTACAGTTTTAAACACATTAACAATATATACATGTTATGATTAAGTATGTGTTCTTGAATGTGATTTGCAGGGCTTGCTGTCAATCATCTACGTCATGCCAGCAGACATAAACACTCTCATTAATTACTTCAGTTTTGCTCAGTGGGTTTTCTATGGGCTCACATGTCTTGCGCTCATTGTTATGCGATTCACTAGGAAGGAGCTTCAGAGACCTGTCAAGGTTAGAGTGACACCTCATCATGTGAATGAATTCAAAAACGTTCACAGCTTTCACAGTATTTGCGTTTATATGTAATCATTTAGCAGATGCTAGTATCCAAAGCAACTTCAAAATTCTAAAACATCAAAAGCTATTTGGGATATGACCCCATAATATTCCCAGTGGCACAGAAGCCAACTTTCAAGAGGAAGCTAGAGTGGAAATATTTAAAAAAAAAAACTGAAAAATTTAGTTTTTGTTTTGTTTGTTTTTAATAAATAAAGTTTAATATAGCAAGTCTTATGTTATGGTTTATGGTAATCTATTGTAAAATGGCTACCCAACATAAAAATGTTTGCTTTTTGTTTCTCTCAGGTGCCGATAGTCATCCCTGTTTTGGTGGTGATTGTGTCCTGTTATCTGGTTCTTGCTCCCATCATAGACAAGCCTGAGTGGGAGTACCTGTACTGCACAGTGTTCATAATCGGTGGTCTTCTCTTATATGTACCCTTCATTTACTACAAATTCAACTGGACTCGCTGCATCATGAGTAAGTAAAAATTTAAAAAATTAAGTTTATCCAAAGTGACTAACAGTGCATTCAGGCTATACATTTTTTACCAGTATGTGTGTTCCCTGGGAATTGAACCCACGACCTTTGCTCTGCTAACACAATGATCTACCACTGAGCCAAAGGAACATATGAGTAGCTGGAAATTACACATCTGGATATATTTCAGTGAGCAAAACCTAAGTTTGTTTTGATCCTTAATAAATTTTAAGTAAGGTGACCAGATTTATGAAATGAAACTAGGGACATTGCCTATCAGTGGTCAAAATATCATTGAAATCTCAATTTTTCTCTATGAATTAAAAAAACAGGAACGATACATTTTTGTATGTTTTTGTTTTTTAATTGTTGTGAGTTCCATATACTATGATAATTAATAGTTTTTCTAATGTCTGTGGGTCAAACTGAACACAACTGGTTTAAATACAATTCACCAAAAATCACACACTGAAAAATAGTAAATAATAATAAACATTGCAGTTAGCAAACCGATCAAAACAGTATTATAATGAAACAATTATGACTTTACACATCATAAAAACATAAATAAATATGAGAACATAAACAAAACGGTATGCAATAAATATTTTAACATTTTCTAAATATTTTCATTTTCACCAAATGTGAATAGGTTCATTCTGTATACAGTAATTACATTTTTTTTTAACTCTCTACTATCTACTATCCTAGTCCCAAAAACTTTTAGTCAAGAAATGGCAAATAAATAGCATCTCTTCCCATAAATTCTTAAATTTGAACCGGTAACCCTTCCAGGGCCACTCACCATGCACCTTCAGCTGCTACTGGAAGTTGTTCCACCTGAAAAGACTGAGTGACAGATATCACACTGGAGGAGGACAGACACAGATGTAATAATAACCAGCAACGGACAACAGACTGATTCATGGAAATGTGGATAAAGGATTCTTAAAGAATTATTCATCGTCTGTTTTATTACGTCTTATATTGATTTTTCCGTTCTGCTGGTTCGTCTGGTCAGATTTTTGTATTTTTTTTTTCTTTCTATTTCTAATGCCTGACCATCCATTGTTTGACAGGTATTACAAGTCTTTCCCAGGTCACAGCGATATGATTTTACTTTCTTTTTTTTACTAATTGTGTTATTATATGCAAGTTTGTTGTACAGAATAGCAATGATATTTTTTCCAAGTCTATTGAACTCAAATGTATGAATTGTAAATTATTTTTCCTTGAATGCTAAACAGATATTTTCAAACAATGACTTTAGGACAACCCATTGCATGAATTTACTCGGACTCATAAAATCACAGGAGATTAATAATTGTATTAATGCACATCTTTAAGTAGCCTATTATAGAATTATTTTGAATTATAGAACTTGTAACAGAGAGCTAGAGTGCATAGAGAATAGTGGGGTTCTGGAAGTAAAAATCCCATTCATTTTCTCCATAGGAGAATTATTAAAATAATCATGTAGAATTCAGATGCGGTTGCACTCTATATCTTAGAAATATATTTATCATGACAATGGGAAATTGTGCAGGTGCTTAGATGGGTCTAAAAGAAGACCTGGCGGGCAAAACATGCACGGAACTGCAGTACAAGCAGGGCCACTGCTGGCCAAATGGGTGCCCTAAGCAGAATTGTATTGTTGTGCCCCCTCCCCAAAATATTATGGAAGTAAAAAAAAAAAACACCTACTATAGGGGGCAGAACAGAACTTTAAAAAAATATAAAAGGAAAAAACTAAATTGTAATTAAATTGTATTATTTACAAATTACAATTGTAGCTAGACAGTCGCCTATGGCTATGATTTTATTAATACAGTTGTCTGATTGATTTTATGGTCTCAAGCATTCAGAAATCACACCATAGAAAATAAAGCAGTTTTACTTCAATTAAAACCAAGGATTCGTTTTTGTAAAGGTTGTGATGCCCACATGTTTTTGCTGAAGAGATTATAGAGGCCAGCATTTCTATCGTAAAAAGGTGGCCAAACATGAAAGATTAAGTGGATATTTGAATTAAATGTTTGGTCAATATTAAACAAGGATTTGATCATCCTGTAAGTGTTACAACAGCAATTACCAGGCCTTTGGCGCCCTTTGCGGGCATTTGTAATAATATGTAATGTACATAAATAGTTTATTTTGTATTAGCCTGCATTATGTATTTGAACAGTGTTATTCAATGAAACCATACGAGTATTATTCATTAACCAATCATTATTGCCTCATTGTTTTTATATAATGCATTTTATGCCATTTTTTATTTACACACAAATATTATCTGAATACTTCGTAAATTATTATTTGAAGCGATTTGAAGTATCAAAACCATGGTTCATTTGTGGTTACAATACCATTGCTACAAGAAGCATGCTTTTTTTTATTCGTAGTGAAATTATGGTTCATTTTCGTAAGGGAACATGGAAACTCTGAGAGAATATTAAGGCAGATGCGGCGGTGATATTATTACCGACATTAAAAAAACACTATACCAACATTAAAACATGTTATTAACGTCAACATCCCAAAAAAGTTTCACAGATGAACTTACCTAAAAGTGATGCACGGGCTTCATCTTAGGCTTCTTTTTCTTTTTCTTATCTCTTATCTTATACCCGCTGCAATATTTCAATTAAAAAACCTGCGTGTCATTCAAAAAAGCAAAAACAGTGATATTAAAAGATCAAATTCACACACAGCAGATGAGCTCGGAATATGAACGCAATGTGCTAAATGCTTCAATGGTTTCTTTATAACGGTTTGCTTTTAACGTGGACCTTTGTGCATTGCGTTTATATTCTGGCTTCCTCTGATTGCCTGTGCGAAGTATGCATCATCAATAAGGTGTATATACTGAATGTGGCCTTTAAATATCGCTCTTACCACTAATGCAAACCTCGTAAAAGATACTCGACGGTCAGCGGAGGAGAGCCTTGTGTCGCCCCCCAGGTGGGCGTTTCTGTAAGGGTGCGACGTCGCGTGACAGTACTCCAGATGTCACGTGATACCCGTTACGTTTCTCAGCGGTTACTGGGATTTGGTCAGTATATGTTGTTGGACTTGGTTCAACTCATAAATCAATATATTCAAAGGAATATACTTGTAGCATACCAGCTTCTCCAATGAGACAAAAAGGTCTTCATATAAGAATGTGGCAAAGTTATGAAAATCAAGCGTTCATCCCTTGCCGTAGATGGCGCCAATCACCAAGTACAGAATAAATGCACTATTATTTCCTCTGTGCTGTCCTAGTTGGCGCCATTCATGATTAGTGGACCGACGTTGACAGGTGTAACATGTAAGTTAAGCGAGGGTCAGGATGAACACGGCGCTGAAGCACTGGAGGGAGGCGGCGACGGTGATCTTGGCGGCCGGCCTGAGACACGCTCAGAGCGCGGACTCTCTTAAAACAGGTCTGGAGAAAGCCACTCATATAGCGCACAGATCCGCCTTTGATTATCAAGTGCTACTGCTGAAACGGAGCGAGAACAGCGGGTTCATGCCCAATGCCTACGTGTTTCCCGGGGGGCTGGCGGACGCGTCTGACTTCTCCAGCGACTGGCAGGAGGTCTTTCGGTCCTTCACGAAAGCGCCCCACTACGGCATCGGAGTTGCGAAGCAGCCGCCGGAGACCAGGCCGCCCATTTTCGCCACCGACAGAGCGCAGCTGGGATCCCCCATCCCCGGAGACGTGGCTTTCAGGATATGTGCGGTGAGAGAGACGTTTGAGGAGTCCGGTGTGCTCCTGGCGGTCCCCAAACACGAGGAAAGCGGGATTCGCGTGCACACAGAGGACACCCAGCCAACCCTGACCACACTGAGCGGACTGTGGGACAGAGACGTGCTGTCCAAGTGGAGATCTCTGGTTATTGGTAACTCGGCGAATTTTATTAAGATGTGCAAGGAGCTGCAGTGTCTGCCCAACATCTGGGCTCTACACGAGTGGGGCAACTGGCTGACCCCTCTAGGCATGCACGGCAATCAGAGGCGCTACGACACGGCCTTCTACATCTGCTGCCTGCGCGACACGCCACACACGCTCCACGACGAGAAGGAAATAGTTCATTTTAAGGTGCGTTTTGAACAGTAAGTTTACCACGTTGGACAGTCATTTGTTAGCTAGATTAAAAGCTTAACTTAAAAAATAACTTCGACTGCTCCGTGTTGACGTGCTGAGCGTTCGCCTGTGGCCTCATTAATATTCATGAGGCTAGCGCTCATGGGCCAGCTAGGCTGCGCCCACCTAACGCAAGTGGCTGAACATCACGTAACGTAGGTATTATTCATAAACGTAAAATTTCCGTAGTAGCTTTTAAGTCATTCAGTCTTGACCAAGTGTCAACCTCCCGGTCTCTCGCTTGAAGCCAATACGCAAGTGACTAAAACTGTAATTCATCGACTGACCGCTAGAGGTTGGCTGCAAAAGGGAGTCAGTCCCATAGACTCCCCACGTTAAAATGCCCAACTTTACAGCAGAAAAAAATATTTACAGCCTGGTACAAAAAGTGCTTTTGGTCTATATAGGTAATTTTGCCCTTCATGACAACTGTGAGGGGGGTGAATTTTTTAATAACTCATCCGTTTAAATTATATTAAGCCTTAAAGTTCTGGATAATTAAGGGCGTGGCCACTTGAGTGACAGGTGTACTGCCGCTCTGCTCCTGAGTGTGAAACTTTAGAAAAATCGCTTTAAAGATTTGTATTTGTCCAGAAAAAATAAATTATGGGTAGGACACTGGAAATCTGGCAATTAGATGTTTTAATGAAAATGATCTCAAACTTGATTTTTACCGCTATTTTGAAGTTATTGTAGGTACATGTAAACGATATTCTTTGTTGAATTCTTCAGCTTTTAAGAACTACCGCTTTCTCCGGTAGTGGGCGGAACTAATGCACAAACAGCAATCTCATTGGCTGGTGCTCACCTATTATCGTCCCCGTTTTGATTTCAGCAAATCAGTTCAAGCGAACGCACACAACCTGTTTAATATTCATGATTCCAGTAGCTCACAAGTACAAATGGGGCTTAACTCTTGGGAAATACACTGCCTTGTTTCTCAGTGGTCCAGTCCCTCTGAGGTGCTGCACAGCTATAAATCAAAGGAGATCTGGGTCGCTCCACCTCAGTTCTACGAGCTTGGACGAATGCGCCGGTTTCCAGCTCTCCGAGATCTCCACCGCTTTGCCTGGCAGAGGTCTTTGGATGGTTGCGAACAGTGGCTGCCTATTCTCCTGGTGGCGCCCGACTGCTTTGCAAGCATTTTACCAGGTATTTGTGTCAGATAATAAATGAAGACATTTCTGGCAATGGTCACCTCTTTATCAGACAAAGTTTCTCTTCTTTAATACATAGGGGATGCTCTGTACCCGGAAAAAGTGGACCCTTCTGGAAGGAGTGGTGGTGTGATGAAAACTGAGAAAAGTCTTGAAGAGCTCCAGCAGGACAGCACAAACCTGCACCGGCTCGTCGGTCAGGATCCATATTCAATAACTGTCCAAATGAACATCACACCCAAGTACAACCACCTGTCTCCTCTCTGCGGTACAGATGTGGACAACCCCTCCAAAGACCATAGTAAACTCTGACACTTACCTGCCGAACAGTGGCAGGACTGATGGACAGAAACGCTACGGTTTTGTAAATCAGCTCTTTTCTACCTACCGCTGTGGCACTTGAGCTACCAGTGTAGTTCAATATATGGTCTCCCTAACTTTTGTCATATAAAGATGACAATGACTACCTTGTTGATGTGACAACTGCAACTACCATGTATTTTTTCATAACTTGGTCATAAGCTCAAGTGCATTAAAAAAAAAAGTGTCTTAACAGATGTGAAGTTTGAATTGTCGCAGTTCTTCATTAATGTAATATTGCAGATAAGACCGTAAAAGGAAAAGGCTACTGAATGTTTTCATTTGTTGCAAGCTCTCAACTTTTTCATGCTTTGAGTTTGCTGAATACATGACTCCACAAGCAAACAATAACTTGAACAACTGTGTACAAATATTGCATTTGATTGGTTTATGGCTAGCCTATAACGAATCAATTACAACAAATTCGACCACAGCAGCAGCTATTGCATATTTATTTATAGCACTGGCTAGATTAAATAAAATTTAAGTACAATGAGTAGTGAAGTTTAATTTAATGGAACAAGTTCTAAAATCACATTTAAATAAAAAAAAACAGAAGCATGGTGTGCATTTCTGGCATCTTTACATTCAGAGGAAAAAAATGAATTCCAACACAATGTGTGTGAATGTTTTCAAACAGTTTAATCATACATAAAGAAACTACCAGATGACTGCTTCATGGGTGTCCATTTTGCTATATTTCTGTAGACAGTAGCATGAAATCCTTAACCTTATACAACACATTTCAGACATTTAATAAATTCTGCACTCGCTACACTTCCAATGAGAACCACACAAATTGAATGACAAAACTTAAAAAAAAAAAATACAATTCAGTTAAAGGCTGTTTTGTGGAGTTTGCATTTGTTTGGTTACTTTGTACAGGTTGATGTTTGGTCATGGTGTTACTGTCTTACATGCTTCTACTTACTGGGATTTACATTGTGAAACAGCTTATGAAGTAGAAAAGGCAAAATCTGTACAAATCTTAAATGTTAAATACAATCACTCTGTACCAGTAATGACAAACATCCCACAGGAAAATTTCTCAGAGTACATTTAAACTCACAAAACAGCAGCTTAAAATCTAAATAGAAAACAACCACCTCAACCCCCAATTAGATTAGTCTGTCAGAATACATCTTTAAAAAGAAAAGACTTCCAAATGTAGCTCTTCATTCATGGAGACATGCCTTTAAATGAAAGGCTAAGAGGGCGAAGCTTCAGTTGAGCTCTACCAGTCAGTCCAGAACTTCACAACTGATATAGAAGTCAGAATGGGAAAGGGAAAAAAACGCTTGCAAGCTCTGTAAAACAAACCAACTGTATGGTTGTAACACATTTTCATTAACTGAACAACATCTCAAGAAGAGCATATGTTTTTGCTGTTGTAGGCACAATCAATTTATACCTAAGGACTCATTTGAAACACACTTCAATTTTTATAACAATACATAGTTAAAACACTCTAACCCATAACCTAAACACACATTGTATTGTTTTTTAAATCTTAAACTTAACTATCAAAATGAGACCACATGTCATTGTAGCAGGAGCCATAAGCATGATGTGAAACATACTGAAAATGTAACCAACAGCAACATGCGAAACTTTTGGCACCACTTTATTCATCTTGACTTTTTGAAACAGAACTAGATCACATTTTGCTGAGGATTTCAGTGCACTTACAAAAAAAAACACGCATGCTTAATATTTACCTGTGACAAGAAATTCAACTGCTCATTCTATGCATTATTTCAGACTAATCCTGATTTTCACACAATAAGGAAATGAAAAACACGTGCCTGTGTTGGCTCGACACAAAGAAAAAAGGCAATTCAAGTGTCTATTGTAATGTCACTCTGTTAATAGAAACTCCCAAAATTACATCATGCCAACTAACCTAACACAAAATTACAAAGTTTATCCTCGATTTCAGCAAAATGTGACGAAAACATCCTCTAAAAGTTTTAGAACTAACAAGTGAGAGAAAGAGGGAAACACACCCAACACTTTGAACACACAAGTGATTCTATAAACTGAATGGCTGCTTTGAGAAGAAAAACAATCAAAAAGGAGTACAATTAGAAGCGTTAGGAAGACTGCTTAAACGATAAAAATCAATACAGAAAAAAATCGGAAAAATGAAACGAAAATTAAAAACTTCTGCAAAAATCTAGTGGTTATATTTGTACGTTCTAGAAAAATAGACTCTTTGCTCAGAACAATTTTCATGAAACTTTTTACACTTTTAGCAGTCTTTCTAACGCTCTCTATTGGCAGCACAAATGACAAATGAACATCACACAAAGAAACAAACAAAATAAGTAATCAATAAGCGTCAAAAGTTAACAAAAAGGTCAAGTGTGAAATTTCAAGCGTCAGAGAAGCGAAGAGGACAACGGACTGGACGATGAACTTTTGACGTCACATCGACATGCTAGGCAAACGATGACAAACGGCACGAAGATATCTAGAACAAAAACAAAAAAAAACGAATAACAAACCTAGGTTAAAGCACAACGGAAAAAAGAGGGGATGAAAAAGAAAATCATGAATGATTATTTTTGCACGAGGAGAGGGATTTCAAAGGTGCACACGTCATCTAAACACAAAACATTGAATGCAACACAGGAAACGATGAAGAAAAGTGGGAAGAAAGAGGAAGAGATAAGCACCATGCCAATAGTGAACAAAGGGAATAACATTAAACAACAACAACACCGAGAGACAACACAACCTGCCTACTACAGCTACGACAACACTGTCCTCAACAGAGACAATTCAATATTCAATTTCTCACAACCACATTTCGATTTTAGACCAAGGAAAAGAGAGAGAGAACCCAAAAGAAAAATTGTGCTTTAATGTTTCAGCTCTTTCAGTGAAAGTCCTTTTATTTTGTGCTTCAATTTTGAATTGTGTGGGACTGTGGAATAATGCATATTTGGAGCTGCTCATATTGGTTCTCAATCACAAAACACCTGCCATGGGTAACACAAACGGAAACAATTTAGCTACATTGAACAACAACATGATGGGACACAGAGCGAGGAACAGAGGATCATCATTAAACATATACAGAAATTTAAGACTTGATGTGTTTGGCACATTAGTGGAACTACTCTGCATTTGTGAGCTGTTTTAAGGCGCACAAATCTGCAGAACTTTGCACAAACGCCAGTCAATCTACTCTGGATAAAAGAAACAAAACTGGAAGGAAAAAAATTCTGCCTAACAAACAAAAATCCCTGCCTAGAACAAGTTCACAAGAATCTTTGGATTGGTCAAAATGGTGATTTGTTTTGCACTCAGACATGTCCGAGGCCTTCCCATTTTTCTTCCACTTAATGATTTGTAATGCACGTAAATCATGCGTTTATTTGAACAGAGGCACAGATCAGGGACTGGCCATTCCCTGCACTAGCATCTAAGTGCTTCAAGAGGGGCTTCACACTTGGGTTCAGTCTAAAGCGTCTCTAGTGCATGAAACAAACGGTGAGGCATACAGACCGGCATATCTGTACAAATCGCAATAGCGGCAAATTCGTTTCCTCACCTGGATTGAGATGCGCGTCTGTACTCGTTGAAAATAGAACGATTGTGAGGTTAACAAGAATTGGCTTATTTGCAATTAATCCGTGAAAATAAAAAGCACCGTTAATAAATACAAAGCGTGTTGAACAGTGACGACAATAGTGAGGTAAATGTCAAAACAAAAGAAAATAGCCTAAAAAAAAATAAAATAAAATTTTCACTAATTGCAACTCCGAGCTCAAGCTTTGTGAGAAAATTAAACGAATGATTTCTGATAATAGCACATTTCAGCATTCGTCACTACACATGTAAATAGTTTAGAGATATTACACGGAGTATAAACTTTAGACTGAACCGTGGATTTGCTTCAGAATTTAAAAACAACTCTTGGTACAATTATTATTTTTTTGACTAAACGGACGACTACAACTAGTGAAAAGGGCCACACATCCGTTGAATGTATCCACAAATCTACACGTTAGGATTCTACAAAAACACTGTCGAATCTTTTGAGTTGGTTTTTTTTAAACAACCGTTTTAATTCAGAGAAATGATTTAGGCAATATTATAAAACCTCTATAAAAATAGAAAAGGCATAATAGTTAAGTAATATACACTATCTGGATAATGTTTTCTTCTCAGTTTCCATAAAAACAATCTCACCTCACGACCCTGCAGGATTCAGATTAGCATCAACATCCGATTACAATTTGAACACTTATTTACTGCCATGATCAACTAAAACAAGTTGCATGGAGTAACTTATAAATACAAAGTGTGATGAGGATTGCAGGACGAGTCTCAATACACCAGGGTACAAGAGACCACCTGCGAACACCGAGATAAAATACTTGACAAACGTTACGAAATTTCAGTTCAAATTATTCTGACAATTAAGTGGCTATGAATTCAGCAATTGTAAACTTCCTTCCTTCTGTTCTTGGCAGTATCATCTCTCTTCTCCAGAATGCAAATATTGCTAAAAGCTTCAATGCCAACCTCTTGAATTGAGGCGTAGGATAATGTATCAAACGACCATCAAAATAAAATAAATTTAAAAAAAACGAGCGTTGTAGATTGTGTCTTTGTTTAAAAAAAAAAATAATCTATACAAAAGCCATTTTAAAACCATACGCGCTACCACGTGATTCTTCAGCAATTTCCAAAGAATAAAAATCTTGGGTCAAAAAAATGTTTTGTTTTTCTTTGAGGCTTTAAGAAAGGATTCATGAACTGAAATGAAGCACTCTTTCATACATATTCTTTAGGTATTTTCGTGTACCAGGTGAGTAAAATGATGGGCAAGAAGTTTTGGTCTGACAGAACGGTGAGAATGTCCTGAGCTTAAGTGTAGCATCTCCTGCAAACTACCAATACTGAATGATATAATATGTGTGATATAATACCCTTGCTTAGTGTTTGTCTTTCTAGAATGTCAAAATATTCATGTGAATAAAAGCAAACAGAAAGCATCTACATTACTGTTGTTAGCCGAGCCCTCCAACAGAATACATAAAACAGACTTTGAAGCAATGTTACATCACCCTCATTGTGAAGACACAGATACATGAAAAATAAATAAATAAATTAGTGAAATAAATACATGAATTAAATAAAAAGGCATCCATGAAAACAGCCTGAACTTCCAGATGCTCAAAACAATATTCAGGTGACTGATTATCTTTTGCACCGATGCAGCAAGCCTCCTTCATTTTCTAGAAAGGCAGCATTGTAGGAGGCATCAGCATTACACTGTCCCAATGTACTACAAGAGTCTAGTGTAAACACAGGAGAACATCTACAGGGGCCAGAGCAGTGGTGATTAACAGTCTAAGTGACTGAAAGCGGTCACACAGGCTGGCCTTCATTGTGCAACATCCTTTGATTCAAGATTTATACACAGCAAACTTGTAATATGGCACAATAATAAATAAAATAAAAGATTTAAGGGATAATAAAAGATCAACAAAACAATTAGATATATAAATGTGAAAAAAAAGAAAAGAAATCTTTTCTCATAGGAACAAATTCTTAATTTGTGTGTTGTCTTTGTTTTGAAGGTTAAGAGAGAAGGCCAGTAGGAAAGGCCAGAGAAGTAAAAGAAGGATTAGGAAAGGCGGGTGTTAAGGGTGGGTGGGGTCATTCTAACTTTCCAACGTCACACTCCACTTACCAGAAAAACTTTTTTAAACCAAGTCCATTTGAGAGTAAAATGACTCAGTATGGCTTGCTGTCATTTTTGGATCGCTTAAGTTGCACCTTCAGTCGCTTCATTCCAATCTGAAAACCGTTCATTGACTGAATGGCTGCCTGGGACGAAACTGGATTGTCATAACTAACAAAGCCTAAAAAAAGAACAGAACCAGACTCTCGTTACCCACTGCACAGAATGTACATCCAAGCCTTGTATCTGATTTCAGGATTCAAAAAATCAAGACAAAACGAGCACAATGTTTCTGAAGCGGGGCTCAACTCACCAAAACACTTGCTAAGGTTGGTCTGTTTGTCAATAAAGACCTTGGCAGAGATAACACTGCCGAAAGGCATAAACATCTGTAGCAAATCCTGATCACCAAACTCTTGTGGCAGATGGTAGATGAACAAGTTTGCTCCTTCAGGGCCTTTAGAAAGAGAGAGAAGAGAGAAAGAAACAAAGATAACTTTCGACTCTAAAAGCCTTGAGCAACCTTTTTATTTTCAATGAAGCTTCAACACTTATTCTCCTTGCCTAGTTAAAAGTACATTCTATGTTAAATACCACTCAAGCATGCTGCTGATTACCACAGAAAATAATAAAAGTCGATACAAGTCATGTAGACTAAACCGTCACACTGGAGGGTTTGTACTTTGTTAAAGCATTTGAACTGAATTCATTTAAAACATGTTTATGGTCTGATTTGTCAAGTTGCACAAACTGCTCTTTTGAGGAGGATACTTTTCTAAGTTAGTGAAGGTCTGGTTAAGCATTACCGACTTGAAATCATGGTTGCGACTGTATATACATATACGTACACGCACAAACACCCATGTGTGT
>NW_015505687.1:589577-605224 GCF_001515645.1 Sinocyclocheilus grahami
ATGTGGCCTTGCTGAAAAGTAGGTGACGTGGAAAGAGGGCTTTCAGGATGAAGACTGACAATCACAATTTATTATTTTTTTGACAGTCACAACAAAGAATAAAACTATTTCTCTTTTCTTAATATACACTACCATTCAAAAGCTTGGTGACGGTACTTTTTTTTAAACAAATCAGAACTTTTATTCAGTAATTAATCAGCATTAAATTGATCAAATGTGACAGTAAAGACATTTTTAATTTATATTTTTATTATTCTATTTAAAACGTTTCTGAGCTTTCTATTCAACAAAGAATACTGAAAAAATATCCTGGTTTCAACAAAAATATATACCCTTTGTTTTCAACACTGATAATAACAATTGGTAATAAAAAACAGCAGCATAGAAGAGCATGCCACAGATGCTTTCGACAGGCTTGAAGTTGTATTTATCACAGAATACTCATGGAATTCATTGGCAAAGAGCTGCTGGTATGGATCTCCACTTACTTTTAAACAAACCAAAATGTAGAAAAATGGGCATTGTGGAGAGTGATAATGATCTCTTACCCGCGCTCTGATTGGGACTTGCTGTTGCAGCGTATTTAAAACAAGAATGAATCCTTAAGATGGTGATCACAAGAGCCACGTCTACATACACACACACACTGAAAAACATCATGGGCCAACACATGCCCTAAGAGCTGACCCTACTGGCATAAACTAGCAGTTTTATCTTACACAGAGGCTGGCAATCTCCCAACTCGAAAAGCTGCTCAAAGCTCATTAGACCTTTCATGTACTCACCTTCCCTCTGGCTGCCAGCAGCACTAACGTTCTGCTGGGACAGTAAACTCTGACTGTAGAGGCTGGGCAGAGCGGCAGCGGCATATTGCTGGATCCCAGAATAGGCTGCCTGAGTCAGAGCTTCCATAGCACTGCCCGAGCCGTTCGAGAGACCTCCGCTGCCCAGACCACCATTCAGAGCAGCCATGCCTGCGCGCACAGAAACACAGCTCAGCATTCAGACACACACGGGGGAGGACACAAAACTACTGATAGATACAGAGAAACCGCATTCAGAGACAAGAGACACAGCAGAAACAGAAACGAGGCAAAGTAAGTTAAAAACACAAGGAATGACACAGATCCCAGGCAGAGCGGCAGCGGCATATTGCTGGATCCCAGAATAGGCTGCCTGAGTCAGAGCTTCCATAGCACTGCCCGAGCCGTTCGAGAGACCTCCGCTGCCCAGACCACCATTCAGAGCAGCCATGCCTGCGCGCACAGAAACACAGCTCAGCATTCAGACACACACGGGGGAGGACACAAAACTACTGATAGATACAGAGAAACCGCATTCAGAGACAAGAGACACAGCAGAAACAGAAACGAGGCAAAGTAAGTTAAAAACACAAGGAATGACACAGATCCCATTTAACATCCACTGGTCACATGTGGTCAGTGCTAAATAATGGGGTCCAAAATGTGCATTCAGAGGTACTTCAAAACACGTATACGATCACATCATACTGGTACTGTAAAACAAAAGAAATAAAAAACAATGTGCTGACTTGTGCTTTTTTTGGGGGGTAATGTGTCTCAGCTGACCACTTGTGATCATATCACCCGAGATGGATTTCAAGAACCGGTATAAACAGGACATTTAAAAACCATCTGACCTCATACAAACTCAAAAATAAAAAGCTTTCTTTTTCTTACTTGCTAGGGAGCTCATGTTGAGACCTGCTCCAGCGCCCGCAGCAAGAGACTGAAGAGCACCTAAAGATGCCATGGGGTTCACAGAAGAACTAGTACTGGAGGTGGGAGAGGAACCCGCTGTGCAGAGGAGAGAAAACAAGAACCAGCTCTGACACATTACTAAGCCATCACGCATCTTACCAATTCAAATTTCACATGCTCTCATTTACACAGACATGCAAAGCAAACGAGACTGAGCAGAAACAGCAGACAGCAACGTCAGTGATCAAATCACAAAAGACAGCTCTTTGAAGCAACGGATGAGAATTATCAAGAGTAAAGGTGCATAGAATGATGAATGTACAGCAAGGGACGATTAAAAAAAATCATTACTCCGTTGTTTAGGTTTAGTGTAATTGGCAAAAAAAAAGTTTACTATAAAGGTTCAATTCGCTAAAGGGATAGTTCACCCAAAAATTAATGCTACACTACGCCTACGCTGGAATACCACTCTCTAGTGAACATGCGTACGACTGTTAGTTAAAGATTACGGTTTATAAAGTTTTAAATATGGATATTTTTCTTACACAAACATCACTTCAGAAGGCATTTATTAACCACCCGGAGCCGTGTGGACCACTTTTTATGATGGATGGATTCACTTTTTTGGGCTTCAAAATCTCGCCCACAATTCACTGCCATTATAAAGCTTGGAAGAACCAGGACATTTTTTTTATTGTATTTGTCTGAAAGAAGAATGTCATATACACCAAGAATGGCTTGAGGGTGAGTAAATCATGGGGTAATTTTAATTTTTGGGTGAACTATCCCTTTAACATTAACTGTCATGAACTAACATTGAACAACACGTATATAGCATTTATTAATCTTAATTTCTGTTTACTATAAAGGTTCAATTCGCTAAAGGGATAGTTCACCCAAAAATTAATGCTACACTACGCCTACGTCCTACGCTGGAATACCACTCTCTAGTGAACATGCGTACGACTGTTAGTTAGAGATTACGGTTTATAAAGTTTTAAATATGGATATTTTTCTTACACAAACATCACTTCAGAAGGCATTTATTAACCACCCGGAGCCGTGTGGACCACTTTTTATGATGGATGGATTCACTTTTTTGGGCTTCAAAATCTCGCCCACAATTCACTGCCATTATAAAGCTTGGAAGAACCAGGACATTTTTTTTTATATAACTCCGATTGTATTTGTCTGAAAGAAGAATGTCATATACACCAAGAATGGCTTGAGGGTGAGTAAATCATTGGGTAATTTTAATTTTTGGGTGAACTATCCCTTTAACATTAACTGTCATGAACTAACATTGAACAACACGTATATAGCATTTATTAATCTTAATTTCTACATATGCCAATATATCTTTAATATCAAGCATAAACTAACATTAGTTCAAGTATTATGAATGAACATTAACATAAATAAATAAAAGCTACACTATGTAACTTTTGGCACTGATGGCTTGAGGTGTATCTGCCTCGTGGTACACGTCATTAACCACACCAAAACACCCCACAAGAAACATTTATGGGAAAACTTTTTTTCTTAAGAATTTTAGTTTCAAGAATGTTTAATGAATATGGCCCCTGACTTTCTTACTAGCTCATTATTTAAATAATGTAAATTCTTCGAAGAAGAAAAAAAACTGTGTAGCTTTAATAAATGCTATTTAATGAAAAAAATAAAGTTGTTGTTAATTGTTAGTTCATGATATCTAATGCATTAACTACAGCCAACCTATTATACTTTATTGTAAAGTGACATTTGCTATTGACCAGAAACCTTACAAAAGAGCAATTCTATTTCACAGACTCATAAGCAAAGTTAAGGACAGGAGGAGATTAAAAAGTGGGACCAACCCTTGTAGGCGTCCCAGGCAGATTGAGCAGGCTGTCCGGAGGGCGTACCTGAGCTGGTGAGGACGCTGAGGGGGGAGCTGGAGGTGGTCAGAGCACTGCTACCTGTGGGGGTGGCCTGTGTAGCACTCGCTGCTGCAGCTAATGCAGCCAGATTCTGCATGGCATTCAGACCTGCCGCAGACAGCAGACTTTCCATATCAAAACGGCACAACACTACACGTCATGGCAACATTCACACGCACAACCTCCTTTCATTGTCGTAAAACTAACAGGCAGTCTCAACTGATTTTATGGGCATGCGATATAATAGAGGTTTAAAAGTGGCTAACTAACAGCCGCCATTCTCTCTAACGGGTCTGAGTGGAGCAGAGCGCATCAGACTCTCACCTGACATTGGATGGAGATTGTTGAGCGCATTTCCAGAGGATGCAGACTGTTGTAGAAGCTGCAAATAAAGCTAGACATTACATCAAAACAGAGAACAGAGAGAGTCAGGACTGCATCCAGGACTGTGATAGAGGAGAGGAGAGGAGAGGAGAGGAGAGGAGAGGAGAGTAAATCAGGCAACAAGGCGAAATTAAAACCAGCAGGAGCACACGTGGAGACAGAAACAAAGAGGAGTGAAAAGTGGACATTGAAGGGGTATAAAAAAATGAGAAGGGGGCTGAGAAGAATTAGAAGGGAGAAAGATGAAGATAGAAGTAGTTTTCACAGCACACCCATGGAGCAGCACTAACGCACTCAAACAGGGCTACACATCTATGTTGGCCCACACGAGGAAAAACAGTAAACTGTAACTGAGTTTTAGGAGTATCCAATCAAAAACAATCAAGAAGGATTTTGAGAAGCCAAATTAAATTATGCAGCTAAATAATGGCCAAACACATACCTGTAGCCCATGTGCTCAAACACAGCAGAAAATCACAGCAACATTTTAAAGGCGAATTAGATTCTGATTAAGAGGCTCTAATGGAATCGAATGTAATCCCTACAGATGCAAGTAATAATGCATCACAGTCTGGATAAAGCAAATACATTTTAGATGGAGCTAGGGGTGTTGAAATATAGTTGTACTAAAGATACCAGTGGCATTTAAAAAATAAAATACTGATATGTTAATACTACACTTCTTGATAATCTTTTATATTATCCAGTGCCAGTATCTGCTTGATACTCTAACATAGTAGGTGGCAGTATTGCATACTGGTTTCAACCTGTCATAAAACAAGGGGAAAAAAGACAGTCACGTAGCTACAGATGCTGCACAAAATCATGATGGAGGAATGACAGGTGAATCTTTTTTTGTACATTTACGGTTAACAACTCTCTTCACCTACACATCCCTACTTTTGAGTGCGATCCACTGGCAAAAAAAAAACAAGTTGACTGAAAGCATTATTTTTTTCTTTCAAAATTACTACAGATATCACGATAATAGGGGTGTAACGATATATCAATGCCACAGTTCGGTTCATATCACGGTTTTGGAGCCACGGTTCGGTTCTGTTCGCTGTGGGGGTACAGTTCATGGCATGGCACCAGCAATGCTAAAGAACACTAGATTCACTTTTAATTTAATAATAATAACAACAATAATTGCTCTCTGTTAGTTCATGTTAATTAATGCATTAACAAATGAGACTTTAAAAATGGTTGCTTTGTAAAGTGCTACCAAAAAATCTATTGCCTTAGAAAAATTCAAATGCAAACAAGTCATTGGACAACATTACTTAGGCTACATAATATGTAATAATTCAATATGACACTCAAGAGTCAAAATCTGTTTGAGAAGCAGCTGTGCATACTTCTGGCTAAAGACCTTCTCTCAGAGAGTGCGCCAGTACTTTATCGGTTAAAATAGCTTGAATGCTTAAATTGGCATGACTTAAATTGCAAGTGACAATTCCGTCAACTGTCCAAAACATTCGCTAGTCTTGTATTGCAACGTGCAGCTCGCTTGCAGTGCAAACTCAACATGGATATTATGGATGTGAGGCCATTTGTGCAGTTTGAGAGAGTGGGATAAGATGCGGTACCACTCCATACCAATCACTCACAGTTTGTGAAATTCCATCTCACAGAAAGTTTTAAAATGACTGAGCTGCTCTGATAATCTGTTTGGATCCAACCTACATGATATAGCATATAAATGTTTGCGGGAATTCCCCGCTTTATAATCAAAAAACCTCTGAGAATGTGTAGAATTACACAACATACCTGCAATCCCACAGCGAAACACCGCAACTAAACTAAAGAAATTCACAGTGTTTAATTATAGTAGTGTTCTCATTATAATGTTATGTATATGACAGTCCCAGTCATAGTTAATATTCTGCATTGTTGTTTGTGCTGTTTTTGTGGCGTAACTCAACCAAATGCATCTTATATGAGATAAATAATACACACACACACACACACACACACACACACACACATATATATATATAAAAATACAAAATATTGCAACTTTCAATTCCACAAAAGGCTGTGAGTGGCTGCACAAGCGAATTTGACTGTGCTAGTCATGAAGACATAACTCTGTGGATACATTCTTTCCATAAAAACACGCTGAAACATGGCATTTTCTTTTACAGTTGTGCTCTCATTATAATTTTATGTAGCCTATATGACATTTGTTCTGCACATGTTGCCCTTAATGGCACCTTCCTTTTCAAAGTGATTCAAGCAATTCAATACCATCATGGCTGTACTTGTTTGAAGTGTCTCAGCTGGAGGGCGGGGTAGGCCAAGAGAGTACCGCGGTACATACTGTGGTTGGTGTATCGCGGTTTTTCGGTTCGGTTTGAATATCGTTGCACCCCTACACAATAATGTTACCGTGAATTCTTTTGGCCATGAAAATTGTAGTAAAATTCTAATATTGTGACAGCCCTAGATGGAGCAAAGACCAGCCCTCATGTACTAAACATGAATTTTTACGCAGTTTACGTAGGTATGTAGTCTTCAATATTGGTGTGGTTTCTATGTGCATAGACCTCAGATGCAACAGGATCTGTCCTGTGTACTCACTGCAAGGTACTGTGGCCCAAGTGAGTTCAGTCCTGTAAGATTTCCCCACATAGAGGCAGCATTGAGCTGTTGCATCTGTTGCTGCAGCTGCTGGGCGATACGTTTCTGTTCTTTATCCTTCTGAGTGTCTGCAAACTTCACCACGATGGGAGAAGAACAGCCCTACAGAACACATGCAAACAGAAATTAAAATGCATCATAGAATTTAATTTTGACAAAATAAATGAAAGGGGCCAAGACAGCCAAAAATCAGTAAACAGCAAGTTTTCACCGATCTGTATACTCTGACTTTTATAGCAGCCTTTCATAATACACTACCGATTAAAAGTTTGGGGTAAGTAAGATTTTTGTGTTTCTAAAGAAATTAATACTTTTGATCAATTTATAAAAGACTTCTGTTTCAAATAAATGCTGTTCTTTTAAACTTTCTATTCAACGAATCCTAAAAATAAATGCATCACGGTTTCCAAAAAATACTAAGCAGTACATCCGTTTTTAATACTTCACAATATTACGTTTTTTACTGTATTTTTGACCAAATAAATGCAGCTTTGGTGAACATGAGACTTCTTTCAAAAACATCATTAAAAAAATCGTTCTGATACTACTTTTGAATGGTAGTGCAACGTTTATACAAGAAATATAGAAACAATACTTTGCTGTATACTATGCATTGAGGAATAGGCATTTATAATCTCTCAGACACAGAAATATCAAGCTGATACGCAGAAATGGTGTGCGTGTATGTGTGAATGTTTACCTCCATGGTCTGTGCCTGGTGCATGGATTTGATGGCAGACTGGGCCATCTGTCTCGCTGTGAATGTGATGAAGGCACAGCCTGCGGACACAGAGATTACAAGTGTGAAAGTCGATCACAAGAGGACACCAACTTGTAATTGACTGAATCAACTGTAATTAAACATAACAATAAAACCATAAACTAGAAGCACTAATGAAACAATCACACAAAAACACAACCTTTAATCAAAACGGGGTTCAGGCCTGGGGCCCGTTCTTCGTACGTCGCTAACTCAGTTAGCTGGATTTGATTGTTGACGATTTGGCATGATCTTGGATTGTTTGCTTCTTCGAAGCTCATCCCGGAGATGCTGTCATAGCAACAGGTCCGTAAGCTTAAACCTGCTCGGGAGCAGGCTTATTTCATGTAAACAGGATTAGATCGCATCTTTAAAAGCAGAATTGATACTTAAAATCTGTCCCAGCCACCGCTACTTTATTACAAGAGTATCCTACTGATCCAGGGACAATCATTTAAAATAATAGTCATTTAAAAATTAATTTTAAGATAATATAATAATGTTGTGTAGTCTTTAATACTATAGACACAGCCAGTTTTACTCACTGAAAGATTTATTCATTATAAAATAATTACTTCATAATTGTATTAGAGTCTTACACACGCTATACATATAATGTAGAGCCGAGCATTAATTTGAGTGGTGACAGATATTATGGGAGTGGCTTGATGGAGCGCAGGAGATGCAGATAACATGATCTTGACCATTAAGAAACTTTAATTAATGCGGTCACGTAACAAATCTGTTCAAATATAAAATTAAATGAATTGCTAATTACTACATTGAAACAAAAATGTAAAGCCTGAACAAATATTAGAAATCGTGAATATAAATAATTGGGAATAATGTAAAAAATTAAATAAAAACAGTCCACATTTCATTTATCTATTATACCATTTATGTCGTTTTGTTAGCTTGGCTGTTTCCTTATAAAAGTTCAGAAATTGGCAAGTTTTTCGTCAGGTGTCTTTTTTAATTATATGATGTCATTACATTGCTGTCTTGCTGCCAGCCAATCGTGGTTTCGAGTATCGATACATAGCCCCTTATAAACCAACCCATGAACGCGCAATTATCTCAGATAACTCAATCCAGCCATACTAATCATCAACAACAAGTGCGTTCAAAGAACCGAATTAGCGCGATGATATCATCTTGGATGTGACATTTAATCTCGGATGTAATAAGCAACGTACGAAGAACGGGCCCCTGGTCTCTTTGGAAAGTGAATGGGTTTGAGGGCTGCTGAGTCAATATGGGTCATGCCTATCACTTCAGCAGTTCCCATGGTGATGGACAGCAAGTTCACTCAAGCCAATTCTAAAATAAATAGTGTGGGCCTCAATGTGCATTATGTTCCCTTGGTTACACTTTGGATAACTTACAGGTAAACTTTGGATAGATCACAGGTAAACGACAGCTAGAAACTAAGAGAATAAAATTCCCATGGTTATTTAACTTGTGATATCAGTTGCCATGTTGAGTCTGGGATGAATGAAGGCATTTTCATTTGAGCCGACAGGAGCCAATCGAGTCTCATTTTTCTCTGATGGGTTGTGTCTGCAGCTATTAGTTACGCAAAACACTGCCTCCTCAAAATAACTTAAATGAGAGTGGGCAGAGTGACTGGTGAAGATGTACTTCTTGTTTATTCGCTAAAAATTTATTTCTTGCGCTTTAAGTCAAAACATTCACAAGACTGCCTCTATTCCCGTAAGTGTTTATCGTACCCAATCATGTGCGCGTAATTTGCTTTGGATGGTGGAAGTGTTGATATAAATGCATCTGAGTTCTCACCACGGCTCAGTCCATCAGGGCCTCTCAGTATGCGGCACTCCTCAATTTGACCGTATGGAGAAAACATGAGCCTTAAGTCATTCTCATTGCACTTCTTTGAAATCATTCCAACAAACAGCTTTCTATCTTCTATCGCTGAAACAAAAGAAAAGAGTGTTATGGCAGCACAGCCTCTGTGACAGTCACTGTGGAAGTTAAAGTGGGGTCTAATGCTATTTCATGCATTCAGAGTTATTTACACTGGCCATGTTTAGCATGATAATCCAACTCTTTAACAAAGTTTCAAAAATCTATTTGTACGCATGACGGAGTATTTCTGTGCCAAATACACTCCTTCCGGGTTTGAATAAGAGCATGGCTCTTCATGACGTCATGAAGAGTGGAATTCCTTGTATGGGCACTTCTCCCGGAAGAGCGCGTGCACACAGCAAATAGAGCGAGCGAGCGCGCGCGTCCTCCAACGTGCTTCATTCGGGTTACGGAAGACGTCAGCAGCGCTGCACAGGACTCGCTCCAGAAGAATGTCACCAAAGAAGTGTGTTTTTGGATGTGAGGGAAAGAGAACCTTGTTCAACTTCCCAAAGAACCCAGCGTTACGTGAACAGTGGATGCGGTTTGTTTTTCCGGGACAGCAACGAAGTTTCGCACGTGTGCGTTTGTTCCCATCATTTCGGTGACAAATGTTTTATAAACAAGGCCCAGTTCGATGCTGGATTTGCAGATCGTTTGATACAGAGATAAAATATCCCGGTCATAAAATATGACCGGGATATTTTATGCCGGTCATGAGCTGGAAACGCAGGCGGTGAGTAAAACTGCATCACATTTCTATTTTGTTGGCAATCGGCGCCTAAGTGCTCGGGACTTTAGCGCCACCCACAGCACACCTCCAGAAGCTTGACTGTTTTCGGAGAGAATCGTAAAGCTGCACCTTTCTTCTACAAATCTGATAAAACTAAAGACTCTTCCGAGACATGAAGGATGCAATACTACTAGGTACTCAAGATTAACATGAGATTGGCAAAAAAATGTGCGTTATGTCCCCTTTAAGAATAAGATTTTGTAATGTTTTCGAAGAAAGTCTCTTATGTTCAAAAAAGGCTGCATTTATTTGATCACAAATACAGTAAAACAGTACTATTGTGGAATTACAATTTAAATTTTTTTCATTACTCCAAACCTCAGTGTCACTTGATCCTTCAGAAATCAATCGAATATGCGTTTTGCTGCTTAAAGTTTTTTTTTTAAAATTTTTTAAAGAAATACTTTTGTAGCATTATCGGTTTACTGTATCCTTGCTGAAACAATTGTTTCTTTCTACCAAATAAATAAATAAAAATCTGACCCTAAACTTTTGAACATTAGTGTATATGAATGGAGGACTGTCATAATATTGTGGAAAATTAAAGTCACTCACCATTGTTTTTCTCACTGTCTGCAGGCTTCATCTGTATGGGATGATGCATCTGTAGAGACAGAGAGAGAGAGACAGAGAGAGAGACAGAGAGACAGAGAGAGAGAGAATATCACATGTGACTTATCAACACTGACATTTTCCAGCCACTATAAGAAATCAGCTGTTTAAAAAAGCTTTAACAGTTCCATTGGGTGTACTGTAAAAGCTTTTATAAAAGCATGTCAATATGTGTGTGGATTTGATGTATTTTTAAAAGCAATAATAGTAGAAGGCCAGATCATCTGACGACACGCATGAGGATTAATGGCTTACTGATATAATAAAAGAAAAACTAGATCCTTTTCTCACCCCTGGAAGAATCTTCATGTTGTGAAGGGCATTTTGTGCTTCTAATGCAGATTTACGGTTGTAATATGTGACAAAACAACAACCTGCAAATACAATAAATGGCCTGTGAACCAAGTCCAAGATGACAACATTTCCAATGAGACCAATTTCTAGAACCCTGTTCCAAATCCTAGTGGGCAGCATTTTAAGGAATCGCTGGCATATTTCTAAGGTAACAATTATTTCTTCTTACCTTAGAAAAAGTAGGCTACTTAATTAGGCTGCCATCTAAGACAACTTGTTTTTATGCAGCACTGCATGTGTGTGCGCTATATGCTCACTAGGTTTTGGAACAGTCTGTATAAGTCTTGAGAGTGACTGACACAGAACATGTCTCAATCTGCAGTGTACTGACTGTCAAGTACCTTTACTCTGTGGGGGGTTCTGACTCCTGTCCCGAAGAATATTGATTTCATAAACTGCACCATAGGGCTCAAACAGCTCACGCAGCTGATCCTCTGACCACGTCCGAGGGACCTGACCCACAAACATCTTTATAGCATCAATGTCAGGCTGGTCTGGGTGGTCCAGAGACCCATTCATCTTCTTGGTTCTACAAAAAAAAAAAAAAAAAAGTCTGTTTAACGAGTCTTAAGGACACGACCCTCAATGTCTCCAGTCTACCTGATAGACAAGTCTTAAACACACTGCATGCAGCAATCTCATATTTCCAAGAATGAACACACTAAAATTACAACTTAGAGCACCAGTGTTAGACTGACACAGTATATTGCTCAGGCTGATTAATCAGATAATGTTTGTTTTTGAGACTGCACTTTGCTTTGGCAGATAACCATTTCCACTTGGTCAGCTTTGCCAATAGATAATGCATTTTCTGTTCTCAGGATGAGATGAGTAAATGTCATGCAAAATAAGTATTCATTTCAACAACTGTGTACATCTTATTAGCCATGACAAAATTACATTCTGTAAATGCTTGTGTACTTTGCAATTTAAGTGAATAAAAACAGTGAATGTTGCAGAAGAGTTGTACAGACCGTGTATAAGTATAAAATGGTTCTCTTACTAAAACAAACAAAAAAAAACCTTACGTTCCTGCTGCTTCGTGTTATCCAACTTATTTTGCAATGTGGAACTAAGCCATTTTCTGTGAATGTGTGAGACTTGTGATTCATCATTAGCCACCATAGGACAGTTATTAGAAGAATAACAGTGCAGTAGACAGAAAACTGCCTGTGCTACAAATAATATTTATACAAACAGCATTTATAATGATGACAATACATTAAAATATTAGACCAGTTTGCAGTATCAAGCAGCATAACAAGCCATTTCATACAGCTAAAAATAACTGGAAGCCTATGACACCAAAAGCCACACACATTCAAATTACAAATGGCCTCATCCGCTCTAATGTTAAAAATAAGATGGATACTAGTAATTGACTATAAATATAGTCATAAATGGTTTTCTCAGGTCATGAACAAGATTTTCTGAGGTGAGAAATAACTGAAAAATGTTCATGAACTAATAGTTTACAACTAACTGAATTTAAAAGTTGTGATGAAACAGAAGTAGCAACAGATCTTTTCTTCTGTATTATGTGTATATATATATATATATATAATTACTGTGTGTAATGGATTATTGAAAAAGATCAAAAATTGTACACAATATGATCTATAATGCGTTTAGCAAATAAATGGGGTGAATTTCATATTAAATTTAATCAATAAACCACAAAAACCAGACATTAAGAAGAGACTGATGAAAATGACAGATATATAAAAAAAATATCTAAAGTCTGTGATAAGAATGAATTAGTAGACGATCTTCATACTGCTGCTTGACAAAGTGGAGAATGAGGGTAAGCAGTGAGTGACGTCATTGACAGGCCTGAAGCACTGCTTCGTCACTCTCTTTAGCAGCTGCTGATCAGTGGAGTGACAGACCACTTTAAGATAAACACAGCATTACGCTGCTGACAAAGAGCAGCATTAGCCAGCAGCTAAAAGCCAGATTAATGGGGTTTATCGATGCGAGGACAGCAGAGCTAATAAAACATTCTACTTTGTCGATTTTCCAGCAACCAGAACTTGTTCAGACAAGCAGATAACAAATTCTCCAGAAGATCATCCAATCAGGGCCAAGGGATCATTGGGTGTTCACTGGAACAAAACCATTTTAGAATTGGAAATGCTTTTTTCTCGTGAACTGACCAGTTACTGACTGCAGTGAAGAAGCCGTTACACATCAGAACACAATTTTGCGGAAGACTGGAAATAGAATGGAAGAACGATCTAACATCTAGGAGGAGATGAGAGATGATCAAGATGGTAGTCATCTTTCCCATTGCTGCAAATTAACATGAATACCATATGAATGCTGCCTTCAATATGAAGTCTATTTAATAGCAACAATGAACTCTTTTCTGCATTCCTCACACAACAATCAACATATAAACAGAACAGAGAAGACAATTTGTCATGGCTGAGTCAGCAGTTTCCTGCCCCGTTCCTGGTTAAAGTGTTCCCTTTGAGGTTGTGAAACCTCACACAAACAACCCTTATGGCTTTAATAAGACAAAACACTGGAACACATTATTGAAGAATCCGGAAATGGCCAAGAATTAACTCTTACATTTCATATGTAAACCTATAAATAATATCAGGGGCAATACAGTCCATCCTATAACAGGACAGGGAACAGCCACTCAAAATCTTCAAGCAAGAAGTAAAAACTAGGGATTCACTTTTTCTAAATTGTTGAAATATTTGAGAAATATTTCCAAGACCACACCAACAAGCATTTACAACCATTAAATCATTTTAGCCATCCTACTCTACACATTTTTAGGAAAGTAACTTCCCTTTCTATGCTATCCTAGGCAGCAGTATAACAATAATGTCCAAATAATTTCACTCTTCATTATTGACTCTTTATGTAAGGACACTGGGCTGGTGAATAAAATATGAATGACAATACATGCTAATAGTGAAACACTACATGTTTACTACAGGATTATGTAGTAAACAAACTAGCAGCCCCTCACTACAGGTAAACAAACTAGCAGCCCCTCACTACAGGCCTCTAATGGGCATTATCTTTCACATCCTAAATGAACTCTGAATTAGTGGTCGACCGATATGGGTTTTTTTGACAGCTGATGCCGATATCTTGGAAAGCAGGGTGGCCGATGGCTGATATAATTTTATTTATTTTAATTAATATTTAAGAAATTTGAAATCATTTGAAAATGGGTTAACAATAATTGTGTAAAATAAACATACTTATACTTTAGAAGACAAAGCATTTTTCACAAATAAATATTTAATAAAAATCTAATTGAAAAAGAAGTAAACATTGTAACCAACAGGGCACTCAGAATTCTGGGAAGTTTGTGTGCATTGGGAATCTTTTTTTTTTTTCCCCAAATAAAGCCAAGGTAACACTCATTTTACATACAGCACACAGTGAAAATTACATGAATATGACAGTGGGCAAATGCATAAAGCGCAGCATAATTTGAAATCATGAGTTTAAAGTTTGTCGATCGCGCGTCTCCAGTGAAGCTGAACTCTCCTCCTATCCACATTGAATTGGCACGGACTGAAAGTCACACAGAGAACACGCGATCATGCAGGTCACATGCACACTTCACAAGATCTCAACTAGATTCGACTAAGTCTGCAAGGTTTGTGAAATTAAATATTCATTAGTCATTCAAAGATTTGTTTAAATTATATAAATGCGTATTAGCTGAATGCTTGACGGCAACCGAGAAAGTATTATAATGTTTGCCTTTTTATTACTAATAATATTAAAGCAATCATTATAATACTTTTTTGTATACATTTTAATTCCTTTGTTTAACAGTTCCATCTGATTATTAGTAGGGATGCGCCGATCCGATATTCATATCGGGTATCGGCTCCGATAGTGCCATTTTTCTCGGATCGGGTATCGGTCAGAGAGAGCCGATCCAAATCCGAGATTTTTTTTCGATTGTGCAAATTATTCCATGTTACTTCTGAAGCCATACGATAGCTTAATGTGAGCTACATATGAATATTTAAGTCCTTACATTAAAGTTCACACAAACTCTCTCCGCTGTGGCTGTCAGTCATTCGCTCAGCCTTTAAACCCTGGTCGCGTTCGGTTAACTTACAGCAGTCAGCTCGGTAAAGCTCTCTCCAAGATCATTCTGTGTTCCCATTATACTTGATTTGTAAATACATGTCTATGATTTAGCAAAAAGGACTTCTTGCCGGAGTTTAATGTTTTGTTACTTGCTACCAGGTGTCTGTGAGAACAGAACACGGGCGTAGAAAAGACTATCAATAGTTTTTAACGTGCACAGTAACTGAAATTTAAAACTGTTAAAAGAAAGGCTCAATAACTGTTGCACAGATATAATACACTACGCATCAGTTTCTCTTCCCTTTGTGCTTTGCAGTTTTTAACACGAAGCGCTTACATCACATTGTAAACGCTTCGTGCTCATAGACTGTCAAGCCTCTACATTGCGAGTAACTCACTCACATATGCGACTAAATCTTCACTCTGGGCGACTAAATTATGTCTAATATCAGCCAATGGCTAATCAATTCTCAGATTTTACTCGCCAGTGTGTGAGTTGGATGCTGAGTATATGATTA
>NW_015505687.1:610895-611108 GCF_001515645.1 Sinocyclocheilus grahami
AATGTGAGCTACATATGAATATTTAAGTCCTTACATTAAAGTTCACACAAACTCTCTCCGCTGTGGCTGTCAGTCATTCGCTCAGCCTTTAAACCCTGGTCGCGTTCGGTTAACTTACAGCAGTCAGCTCGGTAAAGCTCTCTCCAAGATCATTCTGTGTTCCCATTATACTTGATTTGTAAATACATGTCTATGATTTAGCAAAAAGGACTT
>NW_015505687.1:611206-612115 GCF_001515645.1 Sinocyclocheilus grahami
ATTTAAAACTGTTAAAAGAAAGGCTCAATAACTGTTGCACAGATATAATACACTACGCATCAGTTTCTCTTCCCTTTGTGCTTTGCAGTTTTTAACACGAAGCGCTTACATCACATTGTAAACGCTTCGTGCTCATAGACTGTCAAGCCTCTACATTGCGAGTAACTCACTCACATATGCGACTAAATCTTCACTCTGGGCGACTAAATTATGTCTAATATCAGCCAATGGCTAATCAATTCTCAGATTTTACTCGCCAGTGTGTGAGTTGGATGCTGAGTATATGATTAGCACAGATATATTTTCACTCACAGAACACTCCGACTGAGCGCTTCAGAGTTTCACTCTCTGTCAAGCGAGCCGTGATGTTTTTCAGTTCATTTGAACGGATGCGCAGCGCACCTGTGTTTGTGTATTTGGCGTAATGCGTTTCTAGTGTGAAGGCGCACAACTCGCCATCGCTTTCTCTCACTGTTGAGGGTTGACTGTATAAAAACAGTTCGTGCTGCACTGTATTTGTTTTGTCCTATCGTATCTATCATATGTTGTTGCCTTATTAAAAAATATGCTATACATTTAAAATAAATGTATTTAAATTTTTATAGTATATACACTTATATATAAATACATTCATGAATGTTTTTAATGAGTGGATTTTATAATAATACAAATAGCAATGAGTAACATTTTACCATATTTAGCCATTTTATTTGTTCCCCACAAAATATTGTTTTTCACTAAATGTTTGGATTTCTAAAATTGTGCACCGATTTTTCTAGAATAACTTTTGCTGCCGAATTATCCACTAACCTAGTTTATGATACATTTTTGTCATATATTATAAATATACATAGGCCTATATTTTTTCATATTTGTTTATTTTATTTTTCTTTATAATGAAGTAGTCTG
>NW_015505687.1:612480-617788 GCF_001515645.1 Sinocyclocheilus grahami
ATCGGCCAATACTGAACCCTAGGTATCGGAAGCGAAAAAGGCGGATCGGAGCATCCCTAATTATCAGATAGACTTATCCATATTAGACAGAACTGAACGACGACAGCGAACAAGAGGGAGAATGTGAGCGTTGTGCGCTCAGGCGCCTCGAACACATCGTCCCAACAGAAAAACTTATCGGCCGATGCCGATATTTGAAAAATGACAAATATCGGCCAAGGCGATATATCGGTCGACCACTACTCTGAATCAAACTTACATTCACCCAAAACATTTGACTAGGGCTGTGCAATTAATCGCATACAATTGTCATGCGCATCTCGTCAGTAAAGCCGGTTACGTGATTGGTAGTAAATCTCCACCTGCTTTCATATGGAGCGCATTTAATACACAGAGCCATAGTTCACTAACACGCTAGGCAATATCGCGTTCATAATCGAATGCGATTCATCTGCGATTATGAACGCGACATTGCCTAATTGTCAGTGAACTATGGCTCTGTGTAGTAAATGCCGCTCCATCTGAAAGCAGGTGATGCAGATTTACTACCAATCACGAAACCGGCTTTACTGACGAGATGCGCATTACAATCGCATGCGATTAATTACACAGCGCTACATTTTACATTTACTGTACTCTCAGCTCTGAATCTGGTGTAAAGAAACCAGTTAACCACTCATAAGATTTTACAAACCACACTGATTAATAAAGAAATATTAAACATAAAAATTCAGAACATTCCACCCTAACACAGTGACCATCAATCAAACGAGAACTTAAGGTATTAGTGTGTAATCCAAATCAAGTTACACCAGGCTAAAGTCAAGTCTGTACTCACACCGAGTTGGAACTCAAACTGCAATGGTCCACCATCATCTCTGGCAGAAAATCCAGTTTAAAGGAAGCCATTTTCTTCAGCACTTCACTAGTCAGTAAGTCTCAAATGAACGCTGATGGAATCGACAAAAACAGACTTTCTCACACTTAAACACTAAAACAGCCACAGCGAATATCCGTCAAGTACGTCTCTCAAGGTTCAGTCATAAGTGACATGGGAACAGCTGGGTAAGAAAGGGAAGCGTACACCTCATTGAGGCTGATCAGACCCCACAAAACTCAAATCGACATGGAGCAAAGAGAGACAACGATGAGGCTCGGCACTGTGCTAGATGACAAACACAGGCCGTAGCTCTGGTCACTGGGCTGGGACTGAGAATTAGGATGGGCCGAACAGGCCACTAAAAGCTGCACCCCTGCTCCCACAAAGGAAAGTGCTGATGGAGGGGGACTTTTTTGTGAGTTTTTCTCCTAGCAAAGCAGAACTGAGTGCAGTGTCAGATAAATAACATGTCAGATCGATGCTGATAAGCGTGAGTGAGTGGCAGGAATGAATGGGGACGGGCAGCTCTCTGCTAATCCCTGAGCTGAAGCACCGCCAGGACACAATCGGGTTCCAACAGCGGGCCATGAACTGTACACTATTCCAGCATGGAGGGCTGATGGAAGGGAGGGAGGAAAAAGCTGCCTAGGGTCATTCGACAAGGGTCGTGTTATAAGCTCGCAGTCAAAGGCGACAAACAAAACAAGCCACAGACAGGCTGAGGTCCACTATTTGGCTTTGTTTAGCACAAAAACACCATATGTAACAACATACAGTGGGGAAAAAAAGTATTTAGTCAGCCACCAATTGTGCAAGTTCTCCCACTTAAAAAGATGAGAGAGGCCTGTAATTTTCATCATAGGTATACCTCAACTATGAGAGACAAAATGAGAAAAAAAAATCCAGAAAATCACATTGTAGGATTTTTAAAGAATTTATTTGCTTCTATCAACACATTCAGTAATTGCTAAATAAATGTATCCAATATGCTGATTCAGTCCGAAAGTAATGCATATAAATCATATATACAGCAATATTTTTAAGAACACCCTTCCAAAAGAGAGAACTAATGTTTCAGCGATTAATCAGAATGTAATGATTTTATTACTTTTTCAATGGTCTGACACATTCAAACAGGCCATGACATCTGGTGGGCTGCACACTGCAGGCATGGGTACTATTTAGAAAAAGGAGCAATGAAAAATAAAAAGCAATGTTTTTCTTCTCATTCCAGCTTCAAAAAGAAGCTGCTTGAAAGATTTGTTTCTCACTGAGGGAAAACCTGCAGATGGAGGGTATCCTCATACCCCTGGGGTGAAAAGACATGAAGTGTATGTGTTCTTACCCGCCAAGGGCAGGTACTTCCACAGCAGGAAGGGAAAGCTCGCATTGAGGTTGCCCGTGCTGCGCTGTGGTCAGGTAGAGGGCTTCAGCGTCGATGCTATCCATCCAGTGCCTTTGTCAAACGCTACAGAAACACACCAAACATTACAGGACACACACATCAGACCCACACACACAGGTAAACACATACTGGAAGGGAAAAAGAACAAGACAGAATAGATAGCATGCAAACTGCATGTCACAAAACTGCATGCTCACAGAAAACACGTATGTAGGAGAATAAGACGGCACTTCCTGGATGATCCGAACAATCATGTAAATGACAGACTATCATCTGAAACAAAGCTGTTCTGCTCTTCTGATCTGAGGAAATCAGTTTGTTGAGGCTCAAAATGCAAACGTTTCTCATATTGAAAGGAAAAAAAAAACTGGTCTACATATTCAAACTCAGATCACAACAGCTAGAAGCTTGTTAAACATCGTTTTATTTAGGTTAAGTCCAAAGTATAACTTCCATTTACTTTTAACAAAGAGAGTTACTGAACAGAGGGTGTATCACAGTTGCAACACTTTGTAAAATACTCTTACTCTGCAAAATATAAAGTCTCACATACCTACTCTGTAGCGAAAAAAGCTTCACATATCAGAGCTGTGGTCAAAGAAACTACAATTGATACAGCAGTAACAAAACATTGGTGTTTAGAGTACTCACATTCTGTACAACTTAGCAAAATATAAATACGCACATGGCACCATATGGGACCAAAATAGGATCTCGGTTACAAAAGGGACAAAAACAACCTGAGGGCCTATTTGGCTACATTTAAGCTACTTAAAATAGTTTTCTAAATGTAACCAATGATATAATCTGTACATTTAACCTGTGACAAAGTAAAAATATCCCTTAAATATACCAGTAATACTAAGAGGGTTTTAAATAATGAAGTGACAGAATTAAAACTTAAACAGATAAATTTACATTAAATTAAGGGTGGGCGATCTGACGATTTCATATCATGATCGATCTTGAAGACATCGACAATCTACTTTAAGTGCATCGTAGAGATCGTGATCTTTTATGTCTTTGTAAAAAATTTTAAAACTATAGCAATGACTGCCTACTAGATGACTGTGACTGGCCAAATTATATCTTGTGTCTTTCATGTGTGGTGACGTATCTGAAAAACAGTTCAACGTGAGCTAGCAGTAGTACTGCGACAAATAAAATTTTAGTTTGAGTTTCGATTTTATTTAAAGCAGTGCGCTTTCGCCTGTCCTTAAAATCCTAACAATGTCCAAATTGGTCAAATCATGTAACGTGGCTGTCGTGAAATGCAGTCTACTGCGGGACATGCTTTATTTTAAAGAGCTATAAAAAGTGTATTAACTGCAAAAGAGACTGTTCCTCAGGTGCGTTCTGTGTGTTCCCACACGGAGCTAAACATAGACAAGTAAGTATACTGAGGGTTTCAGGCACGCGCATAAACTGTCAAATATACACAAAAAATGCTATCCAGTGCATTGTGATTGGCCGAATACCTCAAGCGTGTGACGGAAATGTTACGCCCCTTACCATATATTGTGATGCCCTGTCCAGCCGGAGTGACGAGAAAAACATTAAAACCCATTATAAACGAGACATTTTTTGCATCCAGTGGGGACATAATTACGGATTATAATGACTTATAATGTCTTAAGCGTTGCACCATGTCTGCATTTGTGATCGGAGAAATGACAAACAACAAGTGCTACTCTACACTGCTCAAAACTTGCGTTTGAATCGTCAGTGGCAAATTCTTTAAATATTAAAAAAACATACTTACAGTCCGAGTCAGAACAGCCGGCACTCTAGCGCAAATCGTCCTCTTTTGGAAAACCAAACAAAGTAGTTTCGCTTTCACAACGAGAAACAGCGCCTTCACGACATGGCGGCGGCGGCAACAACAATACTACAGTGAGAATAAAAGTTATGCCTTCTTTCTTTGCGTGAACATTTGGCCGGCGTTATGCAAATCTTCCCACATCGTGACGTAGATGTGTGGGGGGGCGTGTTAGAACGAGCTATTTTAGGTAGGTGTGGCTGACTCTGAACTTTTATAAAGAATATCTCTTTGGTTTTGAGACTTTAGTCTTTGCAACTTTACAGATCTTCTTTATGCACCAAGAGCTTGTAACACTCCAAAGAGAAAGGAAAAATTTTAATCGCATCATATGACCCCTTTAAAATCACACAATGATGCAGTGTTATAAAGTTTAACTAAGTTTTTAATGACCATTGACAATTGTTTAATGCAATGCTGAGTTTTAAAGGGTTAGTTCATCCAAAAAATGTTCATCATTAATTACTCACCCTCAAGTCGTTTCAAAGCCGTAAGACCTTCGTTCATCTTCGGAACACAAATTAAGATATTTTTGATGAAATGTGAGAGCTCTCAGACCCTGCATAGACAGCAATACAACTTAAATGTTCCCAAGTCCAGAAACGTAGCAAGGAGATCGGTAAAATAATCCATGGGAACTCTTTATGTACTCTTTATGACTTGGGAATATTTCAGTTTTATTGCCATCTATGCAGGGTCTGAGTCACATTTAATCATAAATATCTAAATTTGTGTTCCAAAGATGAACGAAGGTCTTATGGGTTTGGAATGACATGAGGGTGAGTAATTAATGACAGAATTTTCTTTTTTGGGTGAACTAACCCTTTAAATTGTGCAAATAGATAAAGTCCATAGGATTCAGATCGTGGATAAGATTGTGATATGATATTTTAGGAAGATCGCCAATCTCTACACTAAATACACCTTAAACTAGAACAGACCCTAATATAACAGAAAAAAAAGGGATGAGCAGCACTTAACTAGATGTAAAACAGCTGATCTTAAAATGCAGTGTAGAGATTTGAATCATTAAAACTTTTTTAATGTGTTCACTCACATGAACCATTGGAACAAAACAATTCACTAGAATGAACCGGACTTTCCAACAACACATTTGAGAGAGTGAGTGCATAGCAACAGCCAAAGTAGAAAAAACAGCAAATGTTTTTTGGGGGGGGGGGGGGGGGGGGAGGTTGAAAAAAAA